>NC_133666.1:83116409-83313950 GCF_037893015.1 Macrotis lagotis
TAGTCATCAAAAGGAGACAGAAAACAAATGTTAAGAGAGGTAGGAGGAAAAACATTTGAGAGAAAGGAGTGATCTAAAAATGTAGAGAGAGCAGAGTATCAAAAAAGCAAGAGTGAGCAAGAGTCAAAGGCTGCAGAGGTCAAAGAGGATGAGGTTGAATAAAATGGGATAGGATTTGGCAACTAAGACATCATGAGTAATTTGGAGAAAGTTGTTTCAGTGGAATGATGATATCTGAATCCAGATTGTAAGGGGGAAAGGAGACAGTGACAGGAAAGAAAGTGGAGGTCCCTTAAATTGATAACCGTTTCAAGAAGTTTAGCTACAAAGGGCATAAGTGACATAGGACATGATTTCGTAGGGATGGAAAGATCAATTGAAGGTCTTTTTCAAGATAGGGAAGACTTCTCATTAACAATGTAGAGTCAGATCCACGATAGGAAATGAAATTACATTCCTTAAAGACTGTAAATCTCTAAGTCCATGCTGGATTGACCTCTTCTTGGTGATAATGTAGAGAGGATGGCTGGGAGGCTGAACTTTTTCAGATGTCTGAACTCTCTTCCAACTCTGAGCTTCTCACATTAACAAAACTTTTGTAACATTCCAACAGAAAAGGTTAATTAATAAATGTTTAATTGGATTAGGAGAAGAACTCTGGGACATTTGATGATGCTTTTGTATGCCTCCAAACTTCAGCCATACCCAATCCTGGTAAAGATGTGGTCAAGAATGGTGACCTCTGAGTCCTTTGCATTCATTAAGTGATTGGAGAAGAATTATTCCTTCTTGCTGCTCATTATTATAAATCTTTTAAAAGAATATTTTCTTAGGAAATATGCTGATGCAGGCTTTACTTCCCTTCTTTCTACATCATTGAAAGTTTCCATATCATTCTCTTGCTTTAACTGGTTATCCCTCATTAGATTTAAGTGGAAAGGATGGGTGTGTGTATCAAACAGAGCCAGTAGAAATCCATTAAAGTGATGGGAAGGAAGGGCACAATTCTCTGTCTTTCTCACACACAGACTCCTAATACAATCATTTCATGGAGCATTCTTCCATTCACTTTAGGTTTTTGCAGTCAAGCTACAGACTGTCTCTGTGGTCTTCATTATTATATTTTGTATTTATTTCTGTACATCTCCCCAAATTTCTCTGAAATCTTCACATTTGTCATTTCTTGTGGCCCAGTCACATTCTCTCATAGTCTGGTGCCATTTGGCAGCTAGGAAGCCCAGTGGGGAGAGCACTGAGCCTGAAGCTGGAAAGCCCAGGGTTCAAACCCAATGAGATCCTGGCAAGTCACTGACCTTCTTCTGCCTCAGTCTCCTTATCTCCAAAAGGGGGATTGTGTGAAACACATGAGAGCCTGTTTGTAGAGCCCTTAGTCCAAGGCCTGCCTTGTCCCAGTCAGGGATCCACATTCATAGGGCACCTACTATGGGCCAGGCCAGACCTGAAACTCAATACATGCTTTTTCCCTGCCTCAGAACTATAAATTCACTCATGTCTGAAATCAACAGGGCTCTATTTTCTTCTGTTTCTTTGTACCCCTAGAGCATTGCTAGGAATATTCTGATCTAGACCTTAAACTCCATACTCTTAAAGGATCAAAAAACATAAGGTGCACTAGGACTTTTTGTGGTAGAGGCACCATGTTGGGAGCCAGGGTCTCTAAGCTGTTTGACACAGTCGCGGCAAGAAGACTCAGGGCAGTCACACTACCTGATGGAACAACATTTCCTTCTTCAATATATATAGGGATTCCATGTATAACCATATTTATAGGTCTATTATTGATTGCAAAACTTATTCATCCTAATAGTGGAATGACTATAAAGGAAGGATTTCAGAGAAATTCCTTGAATAAAACAGATTGTGAACTCTGTCCAAATTTAACAGGACTACCTCTCCCTGAGACATACAAAAGGCTTCAGCATTATGAAATCTTTGGAAGACACAGCACTGGGAGTTCCAGAGAGATGTCAGAATATATATAGAGAAACCAGATACAAGATGGGTCAGATAGAATTCCAGGGAAATTAACAGTTTTGCCCCCCTTATCATACATAGGAATATATGATAAAGATGGTGAGAGAATAGTTAGTATAGGTAACCAATATGTGAACTCTAACAGCCCTAGTTTATTGGCAAAGAATAAAAAGTCATAGAAACTGTAGCATCTACCAACAAGGGCTGAAAGGAAAATTAGTTATTGAAGGAGTTAACGGACAGGTGGACAAGCATAGCTACCCTCACTATAGGTTGTCAAGGGAGCATATCAAAAACATTACATATGCGGTACAAAAACATAGAAGCATTCCATTAAACAAATTATGTCAAAGATTATTCTAAGGAAAGTTCTGTTTAATCAATAACTTTACTATGCAGCAACAAACTAGGCAACAGGCAGGTTGAAGTCATCACCGTCTGAGCATGGACAAGAAAATTAATTACATGATTGATAATCACACTTGTAACCACTACATGGTCAAACTTGTAACCATATGAACTATGTGATTAATGATGAAAATTGTATACTTTTGTAACCAAGGAAATGATTTTAGTTTGCTTGTTTCATATGATTCTAAGACTATAAAAATAAATCTAAGCAGCTGACAGTCAGTCAACCTCCTCCTACCTTTACCCACTTGTTGACTCAACTCATTTCGCCGACTCTATCCTTCCTGTCAAGTTCCAAGGACCCCGCAGAGGCAGGACCACCCCCAACACCACATTTTTGGCCTCTTTCTAGGATATACCTATCAATGTCATCTGTAATCAGGTGGACATTCCCATTTTAAGCCAGACTTGACACCAAATTGTTATACAGAATGAATAGATTTCAATAAACCTTGATCAAGCCCCTCTCATTTTTAGGAAGCTCCAACCTAGGCAGGAGATAAATACAAAGTTGTGAAAAGACCCTCCCTGATGTCATAATCTTGATGCTCTGAAGAATGAGTGGAATAGCACACAAAGACTGAGATGACACATTATGTACATTACAGAATATAAACTCGTGCAATATGAAATGAAAGGAAAGATGCTGTTTTGTCCTTTTAAAACGTCTGTTTTATAGGATGATTTATTGACAGGGAAAGTGAGAGGAATATATGTAGACATGGATTCAGCAATGATCAAACAAGGGGTAGGATGGGTGTTAGGGCATATTCACAGAGACCCACAGAATCAGAAACACACATAGGCATCACAACAATCACATGTATGGATAGATGATCAAACAGTGGATGGGATGTAACTTAGGACATACACCTCAAAAACAACCTCGTACACTTACACACAAACACACTGGTGACTCAATTGGAAATGGACTGGAAGTTAGAACACAGACAGTTACACAAAGACACAAAAGGAAATAGAACCAATAAATAGTAGAAATGATTCTATAGAAACAATAAATAAGAATGAAGACAACTACTTGAGTACACACATACACACATATTATGTGTGTGCATGTACTCAGATACTCAGTAGAATATATATATATATATATATATATATATATATCCATATATATGAATTTCTTCTCTCCCTTACATTTGAGCTGTCATATATATTCATTTACAGAAACATGAATTTTTATACTTTATAGCAAAGAAATTCTATAGTCATACATACATGATTTCCTATAGATAAATAAAACATATATATACATACATATATATATATATATATATATATATATATATATATATATATATATATATACTCTGATTTATGGCTATCTGAGAAAAAAAGATGAAAATTCATACAACTCAAAATACATAAGAGAGGAATGCTTATCTACCAGGAGTTATGTCCAGATTCTCCAACATGCTTTTCCATGAGATGTTCCATAGGGGTCAAACTCCTCAGCCTGCTTTGCTTTTGTCTGTTCAAACTCTACACTATATATTACTGAAGGTACTCTTGGGACCCCACTTTGTCTTCTCACCAAGATCCCTAATTGATATCAAATAAAACATTTTAGGAAATGATTGTAGTTGGGTGTTGTGTCTATAAATCCCCTGTGGTGGGATATTTATCACATAAAAAATTCAGTTGAATGTCTATATATTGAAGAAACAAGCCAGAAGCTGCAAATTGATGATATAATTTTTAATCATCAAAGTGGGATACTCATCTAGGCAGTCTCGGGCAGCCACAAGATGATGATCTTGGTTTATGTTATTCATTGAGAGGGACTTTTTTTATTATTTTTATTATGAGTTTCACTGAGAGAAAACTTTTTGCTGGAAACCCACATCATGAAACTGACTGCTTGAGATTTTAGCTAAGAAACCCAAAGCATAACTTTCATTGATTAAAGGGGGAGCACCCTATTATGACTTTTAGAGTTTAATGATTTCACATCCTAGACTTTCAACAAAATGGGGCCCTATAGTGGGTATGTACAAGTGATTCTCTGCATATGTGTGTTGCTGTCCTAACAGCCATACCAGCCCTTGTTCCATGATTATTCACACTTTGGAATAGACCAGACTAGAGTGTGTTTTAATGGAGGCCACATCTTTCTGTGTGTACCCTGCTTTAGTTTTTAATCAAATGCAGTACTTGCTCCAATCACTTGGGCCTATTGAGGAAGAGTTATGTTCTCCTGGTGAAGTTGGCTTCCTGTATTTTTGGCCTAATTGTATTTGACTCCTGCTTCAGGCCTCTTCAGACTGTTTATGGAAGGGATATAACCTCATAGCAAGATGTCCATAAATATGATCTCTGCAGGTTGGAGGATAACCCCTCTTTCCCTGGTAGGCAGAATTCCACTGACCTGCTCAGGGTGAGAAAGGAAAAGTCACTCAAGCTTTGGTCATGGAATTATTTGGTTTACTTTCGCATCCTGCTTTCCAGAGACTACTGTAGCCCAGCTGTGTCCCTGTACACAGCTGAAAATCCACCCCCTTCTGTTCTGTGGATAATCTTTGCCTTCATTCTCATCCCTAAAGGCTATATCTATCAACCCATTTTCATCTCCCCCCTAAATCTTTACCCCTCAAATCTGAGTCGTTACCTACTAAAGCAAGAGAATAATACAGAAAACAGCAGTGATATAGAAAGGGTCTGCCTTATAGCATATTTCATAAGAAAACATCTTTAGTCTCTTTGATCTTTGCAGCTTTTGATTGTTGCTCACTCTTTCTTCTTTT
Source organism: Macrotis lagotis (assembly GCF_037893015.1). Lineage (NCBI taxonomy): Eukaryota > Metazoa > Chordata > Mammalia > Peramelemorphia > Peramelidae > Macrotis > Macrotis lagotis. Next base: position 83,121,581 of record NC_133666.1, read on the forward strand.
GATACTCTCTTCTGTCTAGATTTTTAGGTCACTCTTCTCTTTCTCTCTCAACTGGTTTTTCTCCTACCTCTCCGACCATTCTTTGTCTTCTTTATTCAACATTCCTCCAGATCACATTGTTCAACTGGAGGAGAATTAGAGTTCTTTCTTAGAAAGTGTCCTCTTCTCCCCCTATACTTCTTCATCTCATGATCTCATCAGTTCCCATGGATTTAAAAATCATCTCTATCACGATAATTCTCAATTCCACTTGTCCTGCTCCTAAAGGGAAAGTAGAAGGAGGGAAAGAGGAGAGACAGATAGCAGCAGAGAGGGATAAAAAGGAAGTAAGCAAGTAAGGTAAAAAGCCAATAAGGAAGGAGGGAAGGAATACATAAATGAAGAAAGGAAAGAGAGAAAGAGACAGAGTAAAGGAGAGAGAGAGGGAGAAAGAAAAAAGAAAGACAAAGAAAAAAGAAAGAATGAAAGAAAGAAAGAGAAAGGGGAGGAAAGGAAAAAGAAAGAAAGAAAGAAAGAAAAGGGAGGAAAGAAAGAAAGAAAGAAAGAAAGAAAGAAAGAAAGAAAGAAAGAAAGAAAGAAAGAAAGAAAAAGAGAATCCTTTCCTCAATGAATATTCTCTTGTCAGTCATTAATAAGGTGAATAGAACAGGTTGGATCTCAGGACACACTGTTCTCTCTTGTACTTGTCTTCGATTTGCGTTGATTTCAATATGCTCCAAGCTAATCAAACTTTCATGCACATTCCAATTTTACCACCTCATGCCTTCCCCATCTAACTTTCCCTTATGGTTTTGAAAATTTTGTTCCCCAACGTTTCTCTTTGGGGAAGGCAACAACAAAGTAGTTCTACTGTTCCTCTAAATCTAAAGGTAGAATCAAGGCTAGAAGTACCCCCATCTCACACAGGTCAGGTCACCCTCAGTGCCCAAGGAGGTAGAAGACAAAGGTTAATTAATGATGAGTTGAGGATCATTTCTCTCCTTTTTGGGGAGGGTCCAGGGGTCTGGGATATTATTTTGGTGGCAGCTTATGACTGATGCTTAGGTCCCTGAGCCTCAGGTGACCATAAGTCCATTTTTTCATTCCCGAGGAGTCTCTTGCCCCTCAGTTATCTATTTTCAGGTCACAAGTGTAGTCAGGGAGCCAAAAATCAAGCAGAACTGAATTTGAGCAAGATGGACCCCCAGTAAGAACAGATGGCAAGTAACATAGGTGTCCACTTTAGTAAGACAGGAGGTCCCCAAGAGGTAACCCCACCCATATTCCATGGGGCTTTAGGCTAGCTCCCCTGACTCTCCCCTCTCCCCTAGTCTTTGTTGGACTCATTTTGGACCTATTGATTCCCCAATATATGCCCCCAATGGGTCCATGGTTTAGAAAGTTTATCTACCGTATTTCCCCAGGTATAAGGTATAAGATGCACCCTTTTCCAAAAAAAAGTGAGGTCTAAAAACTGGGAGTGTCTTATACAGTTGCTGTAGATTTTTTTACTTGCATTTCCTTTTTTTCCCATGCTTTCTGTCTTGGCACCCATTGTTTCACAAATGTTACTGCTATATTGGGTGACATTTTGCCATGTTCTGCCCAGAAATGGCTCAGAAAATATTTTTGTCTAGTGCTAAATTAAAGTTCAAAGTGATCCAGCTTGCCAAAGTGAATGGAAATCGTACTGATGAATGTCGGTTTGATCCTCCAACTGAGAAAACAATTCGAGACTGGCTGTGGGAAGTAGAAATCCAATTGAAGATGCCATGGCAGAAGAAGGCCAAGAGAGACAAGTCAGCCAAAAGACCTGAGTTAGAGAGGGAATTGAAAAGATGGATTTTTTTTTGTTTTTAGGGTTTTTGCAAGGCAAATGGGGTTAAGTGGCTTGCCCAAGGCCACACAGCTAGGTAATTATTAAGTGTCTGAGAGTGGATTTGAACCTAGGTACTCCTGACTCCAGGGCTGGTGCTTTATCCACTGTGCCACCTAGCCGCCCCTGAAGAGATGGATTGAACAGAAAAGGACCATTGGGATTCCTGGTCCACAAAGATGGTTCAGCAGGAGACAATAAGAACTATTGATGAAAAAGAAGGGACTGATTTTCAAGGAGGACGCAATGAGTGCTTTGGGTTCATGAAAGAGAATGGACTAAGCATGTGTCTATGCACCAGACTTACACAGGGAATGCTTGTGGTCAACCACAGACCAGAGCACAGGCAGGAGAGCAGTCAGAGCCTCTCCTAAGACTTATTCATAAGACTTATTCATCCTGAAACACAGATGAGGAAAAGCTCAAGGATGGGAGTTTTGACAATAATGAGGAGTTGTATGAATTTTATGATGAATAAAACTTGAGTTCAATAACTTTATGGAATATTTTTTTTTCAAATTTCAGACCCCCAAATTAAGGTTCATATGGGTAAATACAGTAACCATTGCTATCATTCCCAGAGCCAGTCAGGATTGAAGGGAAGAGAATGGGACCAGAATCAATATAGCCTTTCATCCCTCTCTTCTCCTAACAATAAAAGGTTAATGAGTATTGATGAATTTTCTCTTTTTACTCAAAAATAGATGACATACTGATATTCTCTCTGGTGTTTTGAAAACTCATTTCTTCCCTCTATCATCACATATAGAAATAATTCCATTAAATAATATTATTATTAATATCTATATTTTAATATGATATATATGAATATACAGAAAATAAATGACAAGGCATTCATATGAATATATCAAATATACTCATATAAAAGTTCTCACTTTCTCTTTATACATTAAAATACAAAAATCCTTACATTTTTAAGCATACAGTGAGGACAAACATATATATTACAGCAGAGGAGTAAGTGATTATGGCCAAAAAGTGAAAAGTTTTAAGCCATATAATGCTGAAGGAGAAAGAGGAAGAAGAAGAGGAGGAGGAGAATGAAAATGAATGAATGAATTTTTAAAATGATTATGCTGTCTTCTCATTTTGATGTATTTTTTCTCATTGCTTCTAGAGTACAGTTTGAAAAGTCTCCTTACTTTGAATCAATAATATTTAATTATTCAAAATATTTCAAGGAGACTGAGTCAAGATAGCAGAGTAGCAGGAAGAAATATAGTTTATCACCTCCTCTTCTACCAAGACCTAGAAAACATATAAATTTACTCTGGCTTTTTTCATTCCAATGAATGAACTCAATAATCCTTTCTATAATTCAATTATATGATTCATAAATTCATAAACATTAGTAATCCTTCTCCCTTTTCTAACATATATGAGTACATCATTCTATATTAATCCATAGTAATACCCATATTTTCTCTTCAAAGATGTGTGAAATAAATACATTTGTTCACTATATTCACCAGTAATTGTTCTCCTAAATCCTCTCTATGTAAATGGAAGTAGTTTATTGCTTTTCTTTCCTTAAGAGAATATATGAAAACTCCTGTTTATGTTTTATGTTTATAGAGGATCTCAATACTAATATATGGGAATATGGACAGAGAATAATTGAACCTATACCTTTAGGAAAATGAACTGAATGAATAATCACATATGAAGTATTCTTAGAGGAATACAGACGGCTCCTAAATGCAAATATATAGAGAGGATAGATGAATAATCATAAATATGAGTTAGAAGGGACAATACCATATATTTAAATTCATTGAATACAGAATTGCTCTCATATATGCAACTGTAGAGAAAATATAGGGAAATGACACAAATTGATTAACATATCAAAACATGACTGCCAAAATTTGAACAGCAAAGGGTGTGCAAGAATATTCAGAAGTAGGATCACATCAAGAGAATGTATCAATAATCAGATGAATGGATACAGTGAAAAAAGAGATGAGGACTCAGAAAAGTCAAAATACACATGGAAAATATGAATGCTTTTCTATGAGGAGATAAGCCAAGATCTTCCAGCACATTTTTCAATGCTATTTCCCTATTCCATTAAGGTTCTCAGCCTGTTTTGCCTTTATTTGAACACTCTACTTCCCAATTTAATCAGGTGTTTCTGAAGGCAGGCTTGAGATCCATTTCATCTCTGCAGATTGGGGGAGAAGCCCTCTTCCCTGATGGGCAGAATTCCCCTTACCCAACAGGTTTAGAAGGACAGGGAAAGAAAAGGGCACATGAGTTCTGGTCAAGTGTTTATTTGGTGTTTTTTTCCTCCCTGATTCCCAGAGTCCCCTTCTGCACCACAAGCTGGACTCTGTACAAAGTTAACAATTGTCACCTTTGTTTTAACCATATTCTCTACCTTCCTTCCCATCAATGAAACCTGTCTAATTTGGATTCCCCCTTCCATCATCATCCCTCAAATATAAGGAAACTTTGACAACTAAAGCAAGAGAACAATAGAAAAAATTACATTGATCCAGAAAAGGGTGGGGGGAGGGAAGTAAAGTTTGTATTCTAACAAATTTCATGAGAAAACATCCCTTTCAAAGACACAGAGTAAGGGGAAGTAAGAATACTTGTCTGAGCACTCACATAATGAAGGGAGATGACTCAGAGGTCCCCATTCTTTACTAGCTTTTTTTTCAGGACTGAATATGACTGGAGTTTAAAGGCATTCAAAAGTATCTATGAAAGAAAGGGTCTATAGTACCCCGACCCAGTTCAATTAATCATTTGTTGGTGTATGCATCACTTTTCTTTTCAATGTTACAAAAGTTTTCCTTCAATGTCAGAGCCTCAGAATTGGAGGAGAATTCAGAGGACTGAAGAGGTTCAGTGACCCTAGGCCTCCTTTCTACATTAGCACCAGGAAGGGGTCAATCCAGGATGGGCTTGGAGACTTTTAGTCTTTAAGGGATGGCAGTTACTAATTGATATCAATTTAAAATTTTTACAAAAAGTTTGTAGTGGATGTGTACAAGTGTAGGTGTGTGTGCAAGAGGAGTGTATGTGTTTGTGACTTACCATATGTGTGTGCTTCTCTCTGGGAACAAGGCAAGGAGGGAGAGTATTCCAGGGTCTGGGACTGATGCCCAGAGACCCCCTGCTGTCTGCCCTCCCTTTGTATACTCTTATCCAGGAGGGCTCAAATATTTCCTCTTATATTCATGTAAGGGAGGAATATTTTATTTTCTCTTTAGTCTACTTTATAAATGTTGAATGACTCTCTTTATAATTCTGTATTAGAGATTATCAACACAAATATGTATAATATGATTGTATAATCCTAGATAGACTGAAGAACTCATATATATATATATATATATATATATATATATATATTCCCTGTATTTATCTATGAGTATTCATATATATGACTATAGAATGTCTCTCCTAGTAAGTATAAATGATTCATATTCCTGTAAATGAATATATGGAGAACAAGAAGGAAAAGATTCATACATATAAATACAAACTTATTCATTCCTATAAACATGTAGTAATTGATTCTTTCTATAAAAACATTTCTATGATTTATTGATTCTATTTCATTACGTATCTTTGTATAACTGCATTCCATTCCATTCTGCTGCATTCCATTCTATTGCTAGCTGCATCATTGGGTCACCAGTGTGTGTGTAAGTGAAGGAGAGGAGTATATTCTGTCTGTGGTGTAGTATATTCTGTATGTTCTATGTTACATCCCATCCATTGATGGACCACTGAATCATAAGTGTGAGAGTGTGTGTGTCAGTGTGGTTGCCTGTGTATTTTTCTGTGCATCTGTGTGAGTATTTCCTAGCTTCCATCCTACCCCTTGTTTAAGGCATCCTACAAAACAGATATGTTAAAAAAGACAAAAGAACACATTTCACTTCATTTCATACGGCTCTTGAGGTTATATTTCCTCTAATGCACACAAGTTGTAATCTTGGATCTTTGTGTGCTATTCAGCGTATTCTCCAGAGCATCAAAGGCTAAGACATCAGGAGGGGTCTTGTCCCAAATTTGTATTTGTCTCCCTGCCTAGGGTGGAGCTCACTGGAATAACAGGGCCTTGATCAATGGTTATTGAAGTCCATTCATTCTGGACAACAATTTGGTGTTAAGCCTAAAAACTGACTTAAATGGGAATGTGCTCATAGCTAGAGATGATATTCCTGAGAATTTCCTGCAAAGAGGCCAACATCAGGTCCATCTATCCCATGTCCCAAAAGTCACAGTGCACCTTTATTGTTCTTGAACCTCTAAGAGTTTGGACTTTGGGGTCTGGATCAAAACATTCGCAGCAAGTCTCTGGGGGCACAAAGAACCCAGAAGAAAATAGAGCCCTGTTGATTTAAGACATGGAAGAATAAATAGATCTGAGGGAGGGGGAAAAGTATGTATTGAGTTTCAGGCCTGGTCTGCCACATAGTAGGTGCTTTATGAATGTTGCTCAGTGAATGTCGCAAGCCAGATCCTGAACTAAGGGCTCTACAAACAGGATCTCACCTTACACAAAAGACTTGTGCAGGACCGTAAATAGGAAACTGAGGCAGCAGAAGGTTAGTGACTTGTCTAGGATCTCACTAGGTTTGAACCCTGGACTTTCTGGCTTCAGACTCTGTGCTATCCCCACTGTGTGTCCTAGCTGCCAAATGGTACCATGCTATAAGATAATGTGCCATAACAAATGACAAATATGGAGATGTCAGAGAAATTTGGGAAGGCTTACATTAATGAATATAAAGTAAAATAAGGAAGACCAGGGAGACAGTCTGCAACTTGACTGTAACAATCTAAATGGAAAGGCAAATCCTTATATGAGATGATTCCATTAGAGGTGTGTATAAGTTTGTGTGTCTTTGTGTGAGTGAGTGAGAATGACAGAGACGCAGAACTGTATCCTTTCCTCAAGTAACATCCTTTATTCAATCATTAATAATAAAATGGAATATGTCAGAATGGTTTCTATCCTACACACACCTTTCTTTCTTATATTGTCCTGCAATTTGCATTACCTTCAGTTATTCTTTGAATAAATCAGTCAATTAACTGTGCAGTTGCAGGGGCTGTTGATGAAGTATTCATGGCTCTCTTAATGAGGCTGTTCTCCCAGATTTCTAGTCTCATTTAAACAATTGGAATTGGCTTGTTTGGCAATGATGTCAACAATCACCTAGGTGAAGCAGGAAGCTGCCCCCCTCACTGTAACCCCCTGATATCTCATTCTTCTCCTACCAATCAGCATCCCTCTCCTAAACTCCATCTCCCACTCATTTTCTGCTCCCCCTGCTCCAGATCTCTGGTTCATTTCCCCTCCCCCTCCTCCCTCTGCTGCTCATTTTTTCCTTCTTCCACAGACCTGCTCAGGCTCATTTTGGTTCCTCCACACTCCCTCCTCATTTTCTGTTCTCCCTAAGATCTTTTCTGCTTCATTTCCCCTCCTCCACCCTACAAGTGACTTGAGCTTCCAAGCAAGGTTTCCTGACTATGGCCATCAGGGAGGGTATCAGGGAGATAGAGGACCCCAGTGATTGTGGCTGAAACCTAGGGACCCCCTGCTTTCTATCCATAAGATGTTTTGTCCTCTCTCACCCTGGTCAAAATCACTGTACTTTGTATATTCTTAGCCAGGAGTGCTTAAATACTTTCTCTTTTTATTTATAATCATTTAAAGGAGGAATGCTTCATTCTCTCTTGATTTCTCTGATACTTATCCATTCTCAAAGAAGATGGGACATGAGGGAGGTGATGCCAAGACAAGCACGTGAATTGGATATGAGTAGGGCAGTCGGGGGCGGGGGGCTGTGCTAAGTCACCAGCCTCACTTTCTCCTCCAGAGCCATCTGGGTCCAGTTGACCACAGATGTATCAAGATGACTGGAGGTGACCCTGGATGCCAGGCAATCAAGGTGAAGAGATTTGGCCAAGGTCCCACTGTTAGAAGTGCAAGTGTCTGAGGCAGGACTCAAATCCAGTCCCCCTCACTCCAAAGTCAATGTTCTGTCCACTGTAACACCTAACTTACTCCCATTTTAATCCTGCATGCAGGATTATTCATATATATATGCATGCTCATACATATATGATTCTATAATCCAACATAGTGCAAAGAACTAACAAATTTCATTTATGTATACTCTATATTCCTCTGAGTACTCAACGATATAACTACAGAGTTTCTATTATAAAGTATAGATAATTCATTTTTGTGCAAATGAATATATCGAAATTATATGACAACTCACTCATAAGAACAGAAAGAATGAATTCATATATGTATATATACATGTATTTAAGCCTAAAAACTGACTTAAATGAGAATGTGCTCATGGCTAGGGATGACATGTCCTGCAGAGAGGCCAACATCAGGTTTCTCCACCACATGTCCGAAAAGTCATAGTGCACCTTTGTGTTCTTGAACCTTTAGAGTTTGGAGTTTGGCATCTAAATCAAAACATTCCCAGGAACACTTGGGGGCACAAAGAACCTGAAAGAAAATGGAGCCCTGTTGAAGCCAGAAATGGATGAATGAGGGAGGAAAAAAGCATGTATTGAGTTTCAGGTCTGGCCTGGTCCATAGTAAGAGCTTTATGAATGCTGATCAATGACAGGGACAAGTCAGGCCCTGGACTAAGGGCTCTACAGACAGGATCTCATTTGATTCACACAATGAACCTGTGGGGCTATTATAATGCCTATTGTGTAGATAAGGAAACTGAGGCAGACAGAAGTTCAGTGACTTGTCTGGGATCTCACTGGATTTGAACCCTGGACTTTTTGGTTTCAGACTTGGTGCTCTCCCCCTGTACTTCCTAGTTGCCAAATGGTACCAGATGGTAAGAGAATGTTATTGGGTCACAAGAAATGACAAATAAGAAGATTACAGTCCTGAATAAAGAATGAAATCAGGAATACCAGGGAGACGGTCTGCAGCCAGACTGCAAAGCCTAAATGAAAAAGAACAATACCATATGAGAAGATTTTATTAGGAGTAGAGGGTGTGTGTGTGTGTGTGTGTGTGTGTGTGTGTGTGTGGTTCTGTGGTAAAGACAGAGAGACAGAACATTACTCCTTTTCATCAAGTCACATCCACTTTCACTTTTCAGTCATTAATAATAAATTCAAATAGATTGGACTGAAATGGTTTCTATCATGGACAACCCTTGCTATGTTGAACTGTCCTTCCATTTGCATTACTTCAGGATGTGCTTAATTAAATCAGGGCCTGTTGATGAAGTGTTCATGGCTCTCTTAATAAGACTGTTCTCCCATTTTTTTTGTTTCATTTAAACAACCATGGGAAATGGCTTATTGGGCAATGATGTCACCAATCACCTAAGTGAAACAGGAAACTGCCAACTGCCCCACCTCCTCCACTGAAACTCCTTTCGTCTCATTCCTCTCCCACCAATCAGCATCTTTCTCCCAAGCTCCATTGCCTACTCATTTTCTGCTCCCCTACAGACTTTCTCTGTCTCATTTCCCCTCCCCCCTTCCTCTCTTGCTCAGTTTTCCTTCTTCCACAGACCTTCTTTGCTTCATTACCCCTCCTCCACCGTCCCTCTTTATTTTCTGCTCCCCGCAGGCCTTTTCTGCCTCATTTTCCCTCTTCCCCAGCCTCATCCCCTCCCACAGCTACAAGTCACGAACTCCAGCGGGGTTTCCTGACTGCAACCATTCTGGGAGCTGGGAAGGGAAGGAGAGGACCCCAGGAATAGGGATCTCCTGTCCATATGGCTGTCTGTCTCCTCTTGCCCCTTCAAAACCACTGGACTTTTGACATTCTTAACCAGGAGTGCTTAAATAATTTCTCCATATATTTATATTTATTTAGGTGAAGAATCTTCCCTTCTCTCTCCATTTCTCTATATGAGTGCTGAAGAACTTTTTTAATCCACATATATATATATATATATAATTATAATATAATTAATTCATATTTGTACAAAACTATATGTTGAGAATATATGACTACTCATACATAAGAAGATAGAGAATGAATCAATATGTGTGTGTGTTTGTGTGTATTTATGAACTTGGTTTTTCTCTCTCCATTCCCATGTGCAATGATTTGATAAAGAGGATTTCTAAATTCTTTCTCCTCCTAACTGTTAATAAACATTCTCTCTTGAGCTAGGTATGTAAGTATTCCCATATGAACTTTCTATTATTGTATGATCACTTGTTTTATCTCTTTTCATGTCTGCTTATATTCTCTCACTAGACTCATATCTCAGTTCTCTCATTTCCTCCTTATATACCTAAACCTATTGTAATGCTTCTCTCTCTGCTAGAAAATGAATGTAAAGTTCTGTCTGTGTACATGAAGGTTATTTCAACATTCCTGTAGAGGAATATTAAAGAAAGAAGCATACCCATAGGTAGAATGATAAAAACTGAAAGACTTAACATCAATGAGTTCCTCTTAGAGGAATATACAGATAATATAAATGTTCATATATGGGACCATATAGAGAGAATACATAAATAATCATATATATTAATTTAAAAAAGATCATATAGTATATTTATAAATGCTGAATACATCATTGCTCATATATATGTGTGATAAGAGAAAATTGGCCAATCCTACATATATTGCCATATAAAAATACATATCAATACTTAAATTTGAACAAGGAAATATGGAAGAGAATTCATGCATATGAATTCATAGAGAACATATCAATATTCAAATTTATTGTAATAGTGAGAGAAAAGGTGATGGATATTAAAATGCAGGAAGACAGAAATGCTCGTCCATTTGGAGATATCTCCATATCTTCCAACATCCTTTTCCTTAGGAGTCAAATTTCTCAACCTGTTTTGTTTGCTTGTTCAAACTCTCTGTTCCCCAAGTCAATCATACATTTATGAAGACACTCTTAGGACTCCCCCTTTGTCTCCTCACTAAGATGTTTGATATTAAAGAAAATTATGAAATGATTATAGTGGGTGTTGTGCCCAGAAGTCCCCTGCAATGGGATATTCAAGGTTTTACATAAAGAATTCAGCTGAATATCCATATATCAAAGAAATTAGCCCAGAGCTGCAGATTGATTATGTAAGTAGTTTAACAATCAAAGTGATATGCTCACACAGGGGTAGTATAGGACAGCCAGTAGATGACAACTGTGGATTTCCATAAAGAACACCCCAAAATTCCCATGAAAATTATAGGAAAAGGACAAAGAACGATCTGGGAAGTATATTAGTGTGTATTGGTTAATGTTTTTGCCTTTCCACAACTCAGTGTTGATCTCAGATTGCAAATACCTGAGCACCAAATCAGATCTATTTTGACTGAAGTCACATGTATTCAAGGCTATTGACTAGTCGTGTCCTGGTCAGTATGGTTTCTTCTGGCTTACATTCATCTTGCTTTACATTACTCTTTGAGAGGGATTCCTTATAATTATTACTATTATGGCTTCCACTGAAAGAAACTTTTTTGGGGGAACCCACATCATGAAATTGACTGCAGGAGTTTTTTGCTAGGAAGCCCAAAACCATAATTTTCATTGATTATGACTTTTAGAACTTAATGTCCCAGTTCAACAAACTGGGACCATACAGTGGTTGTGTACAAGTGTGTAAAGGTAGGAGTGTGTGTGTTTCTGTGAATCTCTATGTGTGTTCCTGTGCTAACTTCCATACCACCCCCTTGTTACATCAATGGAATAGACCTGTCTAGAGGTTTTAATTGAGACCACATCTTTGTGTTGGGACTTGCTTTAGAGTTCAATTAACTACAGTACTTACTCCAATCAATCTGGAGCTAATGAGGAAGTGTTATAGCTCTTCTAATGAAGAGGATCTCCCATTTGTCTGACCTCTTTGGGTTTTTTCCTGCTTCTGGTCTCTTCAGGTCATTTATAGCGGGAAGACAACCTCAGAGATAGATTTCCATGAAGGTAATCCGTGCAGCCCTTTTCCCTGGTGGACAGAAACCCACTGATTTGTTCAGGTTGTGAAAAAAGGGCCCATGACCTCTGGTGAATGAATTATTTGGTTTCCTTTCTGACCCTGACTGCCTGTCAGTGTGTGTGTAAGTGCAGAAAGGGTTTCTTATTCTGCTTGTCTGTGAGTTTGTATTTCCTATTACATCCGATCCATTGTTTGATCTGTGATTCACATGTATGAGTATATGTATGTGTCTTGTGTGTGATTCTTTCTGTGTATGTATATGTCCTAACTTCCTTCCTTCCCCTTGTTTGATCATTGATAAATTCACTTTGAATCCATATCTGCATATATTCCTCTCACTTCTCCAGCCAATGACAAGTCATCCTATAAAGAAGACATTAAAAAAACACAAAACAACACATTTCACTCCAATTCATGTTGCTCTTAAATTTATATTTTTGTAATGTGTATAATGTGTAATCTTGGGTCTTCGTATGCTATTCGACTTCTCCAGAGCATCGAAGCTAATACATCAGAGAGGGTCTTTGCTCAACTTTGTTTTGACTCCCTGCCTAGAATGAGAGGAACTTGATCAGCATTTATTGAGGTCCACTCATTCTGGACAGCAATTTGGTGTTGTCTAAAAACTGGTTCAAAATGGGAGTGTTCTCACAGCTAGAGATGACACTGTTGAATTTATCCTGCAAAGAGGCCAACATCAGGTCCCTCTACCACATGTCCCAAAAGTCATAGTGCACCTTGATGTTCTTGAACTTCTAAGAGCTTAGATTTTGGGGTCTAGATCAAAATATTCCCAGAAACACTCTGGGGGTACAAAGAACATGGAAGAAAATAGAGTCCTCTTGACTTCAGACATGTATGAATGAATAGTTCTGATGTAGGGCAAAAAGCATGTATTGAGTTTCAGGTATGGCCTCACCCCATAGTAGGTGCTTTATGAATGTTGCTCACTGACTGGGACAAACCAGACCCTGGACTAAGGGTTCTACAAATATGATCTCATATACTTCACACAAGGGAACTGTGTGGGGCTTTTATAATGCCTAATTTGCAAATAAGGAAACTGAGGCAGATAAGGTAGATAAGGAAACTGAGAAGGATCTCACTGGATTTGAAATCTTGGTTTCCTTGCTTCAGGCTCATTGCTCCATCCATGTTTCCTGACTGCCAAATGGTACTAGGGTATAATAGTATGTTGCTAGGCCATATCGAAGAACAAATATGAACATTTCAGACAAAAATGGGAAGAAATAGTTATCAATACAGGGCAAAATAAGCAAGACTTATGAAGGAAAGGAAAAATTCTATAAGAAGTTATTGCATTAGGATTATCTGGGACTTTGCCTATATATTTGTGTGTGTGTGTGTGTGTGTGTGTGTATGTGAGAGAGAGAGAGAGAGAGAGAGAGAGAGAGAGAGAGAGAGAGAGAGAGAGAGGATAGAATGCATGTCTTTTCTTCAATGCAGGATATCTTTTCATTCAGTAAGAATAAATTGGAATACTTCAAATTGGAAGGGTTTTTTATCATATGCAACAACTTTAAACGTTGTTTTCTTTTTTGTTTGTTTGTTTGATTTTTTGGAGGGGGGGATTTTGTTAGGCAATGGGGTTAAGTGACTTTCCCAAAGTCACACAGCTGGGTAATTATTAAGTGTCCGAGGCTGGAGTTGAACTCAGGTACTCCTGACTCCAGGGCCAGTGCTCTATCCACTGCACCAGCTAGCCACCCCCTCTCTTATTCTTTCTTCATATTTCTCATAATGTCATTATTTGTTTATATAAGTTAACTGATGAACTTGTCCAGCCTTTGGACCTTTTGATGAAATGCTTACAGAGCCCCTGGGGAAGTTGCTGTCCTAGCATCCCAACTTTCAGCTCCTCTTCCCCAAACTGAGAAAACCCTGCTAGTAGAAAGCTTTCCCTTGGGGTAACCTCCCACTCATCAAGGTCTACCTTCATTCTAATCCCAAATACTGGAATAAAACCTCTGTTCCTGGACCCTTCCTCTGAATCAGAAGTGCCATTCCCCACCCCCACCCCCCAACCCTGCTCAGATCACAGCAGGGGGAGAAAGGCACCAGTTGGGGACGATTTCCCTCCTAGGGGCAGAGTCCTGTGCTCTAGGGCTTGGGTTTCCAGTCCCCTTGTCTCCCATGCTCAGGAGTCTGTGGCTTAGGTGAACTTTGGGTAGGTCCCCCTGCATTTCTCACCTCTCAGCTATCCCCCCAAACACTGGGGTCTCCAATATTGACCAATAATCAATGGGAGCTGACATTAGGTAAAGTGGGATTCCCCCATCCCCATGTTGAGCAAAAATCAGTGGTGATGTCAGCACCCATCTTGGTGAGTGGGGAGTCTCCCAATGCCCAACGCTGCCCTTCCCTCCACTGCAACCCACCTGAAATCTCATCCTTCTTCCCTCAATCTGGATTGGGACTGAGTTCCAGAGACTCCCTGCTGTCTGTCCAGACCTCTGTCCCCTTTTCAAAACCACTGACTTTTTCTATTCTTATCCATAAGGACACAAATATTTCCCTCTGTTTATTCATGGAAGGGATGAATCTTCCATTCTCTGTTTATTCCTCTTTTTCAGTTTTGAATGACTCATTATAATCCTAAATATGATATATTTACAGATAAATGATATAATCCTATATAGAAACAAGAGTTTCTATATTTCATTCATACATATTATCTACATTCATCTATGAGAGCTCATATGATTCCAGGATCTTCCGAATGTACAGTATCAAATTCAAATTTGTATAAATGAATATATGGAAATGTATGAGAGCTCAAATATAAGAAAACAAAGAATAGATTCATATTAATCCATATATACATCTGTACATATATATTTATTTAATCTTGTTCTTTCTATTTCAATATACATATACTCAATAATCCTTTCTATACATTCAATTCTATGATGTATAAATTCTTAAATATTGGCAATCTTTCTCCTTGTTTCCATTTATAGAAATACTCCTATATTCATTCTCTAATCTATAGGAGAATCCAAATTCTCTTTTCATAGATGAGATCTGCTCTCTACATTCATCATTAAGCATTCTCCTAAATTCTCCCCTTGACAGAATATTTGAAGAATTCTGCTTATGTACATCTATAGGATATTAATACTCTAATATAGGAATATGGGCAGTGAATATAGATACCTCAACCTCCACAAATATGAACTGAAGAGCAGCCACAAGTGAAGTTCTCTTAGTGGAATACAGGAAGACTATATAAAAGCTCCTACATGTAAACATATAGAAAGGATAGACTAATAATCATAGATATAAGTTAAAGGAGACAATATTGTATATTTATGACCATTGAAAACAGAATTGCTCATATATATATACATATATATATATATATATATATATATATGACTATAGAGAATATGTAGGGAAACATATTGATCAACATATAAAAACATGACTGTCAAAATTTGACCAACAAAGGGTATGGAAAAGTATTCATACATAGAATTACATCAAGAGAACATATCAATACTCAGATTATGGATACAGTGAAAGAAGAGAAGAGTACTCATACAAATCAAAATATACATGGAAGATAGGAATGCACATCCATGAGGAGACATGCCAAGATCTTCCAACATGTTTTTCTGTGAGATTTCCATATTCCGCTAAGATTCTTAGCTTGCTTTGCCTTTGTCTGACCACTTTACTTCCTGAGTTAATCAGATATTTAAAAGAAAATATTTATTTATTTAGAATCTTACAATTTTTCCCCTAATTTTGCTTCCCTCCCCCCATCCCCCACAGAAGACAGTCTGTTAGTCTTTCCATTGTTTCCATGGTATACATTGATCTAAGTTGAATGTGCTGAGAGAGAAATCATATCCTTAAGGAAGAAAAATAAAGTATGAGATAGGATAATTACATAATAAGAGAATGGTTTTTTAAAAATTAAAAGTAAAAGTCTTTGGTCTTTGTTCAAACTCCACAATTCTTTCTCTGGATACAGATGGTATTCTCCATCTTAGAAAGCCTGAAATTGTCCCTGATTGTTGCACTGATGGAATGAGCAAGTCCATCAAGGTTGACTATCACCCTATTAGGATGTACAATGTTCTTCTGGTTCTGCTCATGTTGCACAGTATCAATTCATGCAAATCCTTCCAGGCTTACCTGAATAATAGAACAATGGTGTTACATGACATACATATACCATAGTTTGTTAAGCCATTCCCCAATTGAAGAACATCACTTTGATTTCCAATTCTTTGCCACCACAAACAGGGTTGTTATGAATATTTTTGTACAAGTGATGTTTTTACCCGTTCTCATCAACTTTTCAGGGTACAGACCCAGTAGAGGCATTTCTGGATCAAAGGGTATGCACATTTTTGTTGTTGCCGTTTGGGCATAATTCCAAATTGCTCTCCAGAAAGGTTGGATGAGTTCACAGCTCCATCAACAATGCATTAGTGGGCAGCTAGGTGGTGCAGTGGATAGAGCCCGGGAGTTCAAATCCGATGGATCTCAGACACTTGATAATTACCTAGCTGTGTGGCCTTGGGCAAGCCACTTAACCCCACTGCCTTGCAAAAACTAAAAACAGAAACAAAACAAAATCAAAAAACCCAATGCATTAGTGTCCCAGATTTCCCACATCCCTTCCAAAATTGATCATTGTCCTTTCTGGTCATATTGGCCAGTCTGAGAGGTGTGAGGTGGTATCTCAGAGATGCTTTAATTTGCATTTCTCTAATAAGTAATGATTTAGAGCATTTTTTCATGACTGTGGATTGTTTTGATCTCCTCATCTGTAAATTGCCTTTGCATATCCTTTGACAATTTGTCAATTGGGGAATGGCTTGTTTTTTTTTTTAAATTTGACTCAGTTCTTTGTATATTTTAGAAAGGAGTCCTTTGTCAGAAATACTAGTTATAAAATTTTTTCCCCAATTTACTAGATTTCTTTTGATCTGATGATCTTTTTGATTTTGTCTGTGCAAAAACTTTTTTTTAATTTAATGTAATCAAAATGATCTCATTTGTTTTTAATGATGTTCTCCATCTCTTCCTTGGTCATAAATTGCTTCCCGTTCCATAGATCTGACAGGTAAACTATTCCTTTATCTCCTAGTTTGCTTATAATTGTTTTTATATCTAAATCCTATATCCATTTTTGATCTTATGTTGGCATAGGGTGTGAGGTGTTGATCTAATCCAATTTTCTCTTTAAAATGTTTATATATAATACTAGATAGACAAAGGAACTTATTTGATTTATATCTAGTATCTATCTATATTTAGCTATGGGCATTCATATATATGGCTACAGAGTATTTTTCCTAGAAAGTATAAATAATTCATATTTCTGTTATTGAACATATGAAAAATTGATGATAACTAGTGCATAAGAAAAGAGAGAAGGGTCATATACCCAGGTAGTTGTTTACATTTCTATGAGCATGGAATAATATATTATTTCTAGAAAGTCATTTATATGATTTATTAACCCTATTTCCTTATAAACATAAGGAATCATTGTCTCCATTCTTAAGTATGTGAGTATTCACACATTATTTCTTTGTTCAATTAAAAGATTTCACATATTCTGGCTTTTCATATCTGTGTGTGTTTGTGTGTATACACAGGATTACATTCTTGCTATATTCACTGACAGGAGTTCTCTTATATCCCCTTTATAGGTCTGAAGGGATTCTGATCTTCTCCTTGTCAGAAAACATAGGAAGACTTCAATCTGTGTACACTTAAAGTATAACAATACTCTTATAGAGGAAGATAGAAAATGAAGGCACCTGTACATATAAGATTATAAATAGAATAAGTCCTCATAAATGAAACATAGAGAAAGATTTTGAGTACTTAAATATGGGACCGTAAAAAGAGAGCTGATGAATAATCACATCTATGAAATGAGATGATACAGTATACTTATATACGATGAATAAATGATTGGTCATATTAGTGAAATTATGGCAACCCAAATATATTAATTTATAGGTAAAAAGACATATGAATACTGAAATAGTAACAACAAGGAAATATAGGGGAATAGACATATATGAATGCATAAAGCGAACATATTAATACTCAAATCTATGGATATATCGAGAGAAGTGATTACTCATATAATGTTAAAATACACCTGGAATATAGGAATCATCAGGTATGAGGAGATATGTCTATATCTTTCCACTTCCTTTTTGCATGAGATTTTCTTTAGGAGTCAAGCTTTTCTGCCAGTTCTGCATTTCTCTGCCCAATCTCTTGCAATTCCCGAGTCAATCATACATTACTTAAAGCACTTTGGGGACCCGTTTTTGTCTTGTCACCATGATTACTACTTGATGTCCATTAAAATTTTAATGAAATGATTGTTTTGTAGGTCAGACCTGTAGGTGTGTAAGAGTGTAGAAGACTGTGGGTTTCTATGAGACTTTTTGTATCTGTGATCGAAATTCCATTCCATTTACTGTTGCATCATTGGGTAACCTATTTGTGTGTGTGTGTGTGTGTGTGTGTGTGTGTGTGTGTGTGTGTGTGTGTGTAAGTGTAGGAGGGCGTCTTTTTCTGTCTGTCTGTGTGTGTATGTCCTAACTTCCATCCTACCCCTTGTTTGATAATTGCTGAATCCATTCTGAATTCATTTCTGCATATATTCTTCTCATTTTGGCAGTCAACAAGTCATCTTACATAGCAGACATTTTAAAAGGCCAAAACAACTATCTTTCACTTCATTTCACAAAGCTTTTGGATTTACATTTCTCTAATGTACACATCATGTGATCTTGGGTCATTGTGCGCTATTCAGTTTATTCTCTAGATCATCAAAGCTAAGTAATTGGGAAGGGTCTTTTCACAACTTTGTATTTCTCTCCCTGTCTAGAATGGAACTTTCTAGATGTGAGGAACTTGATCAATGTTTTTTGAACTCCATTCATGCTGGAGAACAATTTGGTACTAAGCCTAAAACCTGCCTTAAAATGGAAATGTGTTCATGTCTCGAGATGGCATTACTGAGTATATCCTGCAAAGAAGCCGACATCAGGTCTCTCTACCACGTGTCCCAAAAGTCATGGTGTACCTTTATGTTCTTGAACCTTTAAGAGTTTAGAGTTTGGGCCTATATCAAAATATTCCCAGCAACACTCTGGAGGTACAAAGAACCTGGAAGAAAATAGAGCCGTGTTGATTTCAGACAAGGATGAATGAATAGATCTTAGGGAGAGGAAAAGCATATATTGAGTTTCAGGCCTGGTCTAGTCCATAGTAGGTGCTTTATGAATGTGGATCACTGACTGGGACAAGTCAGGCCCTGCACTAAGGACTCTACAGATAAGATCTCATGTGCTTCATACAATAGTGAGACTTTTATAATGCCCATTGTGTAGATAAGGAAACTGAGGCAGCAGAATGTCAGTGACTTGTGTAGGATCTCACTGGGCTTGAACCTTGGGCTTTCTGGCTTCAGGCTCAGTGCCCTTCCCACTGGGCTTCCTAGCTACCAAATGGTATCAGAGTGCAAGAGACTGTGACTGGACCTCAAGAAATGACAAATGTAAAGATTTCAGAAAAATTTGGGAAGACTAACACAAATGAATACAGAGTAAAGTAAGGAAAACCAAGGAGACAGTCTGCAGTCATACTGCAAAAGCCTAAATGGAAAGGAACAATGCTACATGAGATGATTGTTTTAGAAGCATAACTTTATGTGTGAGAGAAATACAGATAGAGAGACAGACTTTGTGTTCTTTCCTCAAGTCACATCCTCTTTTCCATCATTAATAATAAAATGGAAAAGTACAGACTGGACACACCTTGCTCTCTTGTTCTGTTCTTAGAATAGCATTTCTTTCAGTATTTGCTTAAATAAATCACATAGTTAACTGTCCAGTCACAGGGCCTGTTAATGAAGTGTTTATAGCTCTTTTAATGAAGTTACTCTCATATTTTTGGTCTCATCTGAACAACAGTTGGAATTGATTTATTGGCCAATGATGTCATCAATCACCTAAGGTGAAGCAGAAATCTGTCAACTACCAACCCCCACCCTCCCATCTGCTGACATCTCATTCTTCTTCCAACAATCAGCATCCATTTCCCAAGTTCCATCTCCCACTCATCTTCTGCTCCCCCACAGACCTTGTCTGCTTTATTTTCCCCTCCCCTATTCCCTCTCCTGCTCATTTTTCCTTCTTCCACAGGTCTTCTCAGACTCATTTCCCCTCCCTTGTTGCTGCTATAAGTAACTCAACCTCTTTTTCCTGACTGTGGTCCTTCCTGGACCCAGGCAGGGAGGGGGAAGACCCAGGGACCAGAACTGGGCAGTGATCCTCTCTTGTCTAAGCTGAGTGCCCCTTGCTCCCCCTTCTCCTCCTTCAAAACCACTGGGTTTTGAACCAGTGCTTAAATATTTTCTCTGTATATTTATATTGATATAATGAATGAATCTTCCATTTTTTTCTTTTCCTTTATATGAATATTGAATGACTTTTTAAAAAATCCTTTATGTGGAATTACATATTTATTTGATTCTATAATACTATATAAAGCAAAGAACTGAAGTATTTTATTTATGTATGTTCACTATATTCATATCATGTATAACTAGAGTTTCTAGCATAAAGTATAGTTAAAATTTTGCATCTCTATATATAGAGAATATATGACATCTCATGCATAAGAAGACAGAATATATATATGTGTATATATATATATATATATTTATCGTCTCTCTCTCTAATTTCCAATATACATGTGCTGATAAGCAGGATTTCTAAATTCTATCTCCTCATAATCATTAGTCTACCTTCCCTCTATTCCTAAATGAGCATTCACATATTAATTTTTTATTCAACTATATCAGCATCCATCTCATCTATTTTCATGTGAATGTGTAAGTCTGCTTATATTCTCTCATTATATTCATGTCTAAATGTTCTTATGTCCTCCCTATATATCTGAATATATTCTAATCCTTTTCTCATGCTGAGAAAATGTATGAAGGCTCTTTTCTGTTTACATACACCAAGATGACTAATTGAAATCAGAAAAAAATTATAAATAATTGTAGTGGATGTTTTGCCCATAAATCCCCATGGTGGGATATTCAAGCTTCATCACACAAAGAGTTCAGTTGAATATCTATATATTGATGAAATAAGCCAGGAGTTCTATATTGTTTATATAAATAGTTCAATAATCACAGTGGGATACTTAGACTATGGTGTCACTAGATGACATTCATGAATCCCCACAAAGACCACCCCAAATTCCCCATGCTAATTATAGGAAAAAGACAAAGAAGGGAGGATCTGCAAAATATATTAGTGTTTATTGGTTAATATTTTGGGGTTTCCATAAGTCAGTGTTGGCCTCAGGTCGAAGATACCTGGAGACCATCTCAGCTGTTTTGGCTAGATTCCCAGGCATGCAATTTTTTTTAATTTCCAGGCATGAAATGGAATGGACTGGTCCTGCTCTGGTTAGTATACTTGCTTTTGGGTTACATCATTCTTTGAGAGGGACTCATTATTACTATCATTATTGTTATTATTAAGGCTTGAGGTCATAGAAAGTTTTACTGGAAACCCCCATCATGAATCTGGTTACTAGAGACATTTGCTAAGAAATCCAAAGCATAACTTTCATTGATTAAAAGGGAATACACTATTATGGCTTTTAGTGCTTAGTGAACCCACAGCCCAGGCTTTCAACTAACTGGGAGCAAATGGATGTGTTCACGTGTGGATGTGTGTAAGAGTAGAAGTGAGTGTATGTCTGCCACTATCTGTATGTATGTGTTCCTGTCCTTAGATCCATACCAGCCCCCATGCCATCATTGCTAACACATTGGAATAGATCAGACAGAAGTGTTTTATGATAAAAAAACATATCTTTCTGAGTTGTACCTTGCTTTAGATTTCACTGAACTGCAGTGCATGCTCTAATCAATTGGGCCTATTGAGGAAGTGTTATAGCTCTCCTGGTGAAGTTGGCCTCCTATGTTTTGGACCTCATTCGATGTTACTCCTGCTTCTGGCCTCTTCAAGTTGCTTGAAGCAGGGAGACGACCTCATAGTTAGATGTCCGTGAGGGAGATCTGTGCAGGGTTACAGAATAACCCCTGTAGAAAACAAAGGGCACATGAACTTTGGTCAAGAAAGTATCTAACTTCCTTTCTGTTTTTTTAGGTTTTTGCAAGGCAATGGGGTTAAGTGGCTTGCCCGAGGCCACACAGCTAGGTAATTATTAAGTGTCTGAGGCTGGATTTGAACTCAGGTACTCATGACCCCAGGGCCGGTGCTCTCTCCACTGTGCAACCTAACTACCTCTTTGACTTCCTTTATGACCCTGATTCCCAGAACCCCTTTCTGCAGCCCAAGTAGGTCTGTGTATACAGAGCAAAAACTTCCATATCAATTATGTGGATAATCTGCACCTTCCTTCCCATAACTGAAACCTCTTTCTACCAGTCTACTTTTGATCTCTCCACTCTATGCTCACCCCTCAAATCTAACTAGTAGCTTTCAACTAATGCAAGAGAACAATATGGAAAGTTAGAGATCTAGAAATAGGAGAGTGGTGGGGAAGTCTGCACTCTATTATATTTCATAAGAAAATGGCTTCATTCTCTTTGACCATTCAGCAGCCTTCATTCTTTCTTCTTTGATACTCTCCTCTCTAGATTTTTAGTTCACTATTCTCTCTCAACTGTTTTTCCTACTATCTCTCTCAACATTTCTTTTCTGCCTCCTTTTTCTGACTATTCCTCCAGATCACATCCTCCAACTGGAAGGGCCCCTTCGGGTCCTTTCCCAGGTGTTCTCTTTTTACACTGTACTTCTTCATTTGGCGATATTATCAGCTCCCATGGATTTATAGACCATCTCTATGCTGATAATTCTCAAAGCTACCTTACCTGGCCCTAAAGGAAAATAAGGAAGGAGCAAGAGGGTAGGGACAGAGAAAATGGAAGAAGAAGAGGAAGAAAGAAAGAAAGAAAGAAAGAAAGAAAGAAAGAAAGAAAGAAAGAAAGAAAGAAAGAAAGAAAGAGGAAAGAAGGAAGACAGGGAGGAAGGAGGTTATGAATAAAGGAAGATCTAAAAGAGAGAGAGATAGACAGAAAGAAAATTTATGTTGGGGAGAAAGAGACAGAGAACTAGTCCTTGCCTCAAAGCACAGTCTCTTTCAATCATTAATAGCAAAGTGAATAGATTAGATTGGCTCTCAGGATATATTCTCTCTTGTACTTAGCTTAGATTTTCAT
This sequence comes from Macrotis lagotis, assembly GCF_037893015.1. Taxonomy (NCBI): domain Eukaryota; kingdom Metazoa; phylum Chordata; class Mammalia; order Peramelemorphia; family Peramelidae; genus Macrotis; species Macrotis lagotis. Next base: position 83,144,671 of record NC_133666.1, read on the forward strand.
TAACTTCAACATTTGCTCCAAACTACCCAAACCTTCAAACTTACTCAAATTTCACCCCCAAATACCTTTCCTATGCAACCACTCCTTTTTGCTTAGTAAACCTTGTTCCCTTAATGCTTTTCTTTGAGGTAGCCCCCAACTAGGAAGTTCTACTGTTCCTCTAATTTTAAAGATAGAGCCAGGACTAGAGGTACTTCCACCATACACAGTTCAGGTCACCCTCAGTGTCTATAGACACTGGAAGACAAAGGTGAATTAGTGAATAGTTGAGGGTCATTTCTTTCCATTTTGGGGAGGGTCCAGGGGTCTGGGATATTATTTTGGGGGCAGCTTTTGACTACTCTTCAGACCTCTGAGCCTCAGGTGACCATAAATCCATTTTACATGTCCAAGGGTTACCCCTCTGCTATCGACACCCAGATCATAGGTGTAGTCAGGGAGCCAAAAGTGAAGGAGAACTGAATCTGGCAAGGTAGCCCTTCAGTGAGAATTGATAACAAGTAACATTAGTTAGTCAGGAGATTGCCCAAATGGTAACTCCACCCCACCCTCCACTGGGCTACAGGTTAGTTCCCATGCTCCTCCGCTTTCCCATAGACCTCCTTGGACTCATTTTGAGCCTATCCATTCCGGATTCCAAGGGGTCCATATTTTTAGCAGGTTTATCTAACTGCTGTTACCATTCCCAGCCCCACTTAAGACTGAGGGGAAGAGGATGGGACCAGGATCAATACAACACAGCCTTCCATCCCTGTCTCCTCCTAACAACACTGGATTGACTTAAATGTTCTTATCCATGAGTGCTGATGAATTTTTTCTTTATATTAATTTACATGACTACTAATATTCTATTTGATTTTATAAGACCTCATTTCTTCCCTCTGTCATCACATATAGAAATAATTCAATCAAATTTCATAGCATCTCATATGTATGTATGTATAGATATTAAAATAGAGATAATATGTAAATGTACAGAGAACATAATAATATAGCAAATATACTCATGTATGTCTGTATTTATGTGACTCTGAAGACTTCCAAAACCTTTACTACTACTGGGGAAAGTCTTTCCAGGGAACTTCAAACCATGAAATCTATGTGTCAGAGGAGGGAGAGAACAAGTTGTAATCCAGTCGGTCTGGCTTGTAAGAGAGAGCCAGACTCCAGGTTTTAGTGTTTCTCTTTCTGATTGTGAGACCATGTTAATGTCCCTGCCCTCCTATGAACCTCACGTACCTTTTTCTTAATGAGGATGCTGGACTAAATGAGCTCTGAGGTCTCTTTTCATCCTCCATCCTTTACAAACCTAGACATCCAATCAGACTCCATCCCCACATTCATACACTTCATCCCCCAGGTTAGCAAATTAGCCTCCACCCCACAGCAGAGAGAACCCTTCTCTAATGCTTTCCCTTGGGGTAGCTCCAAGACAGTAACTTCTGTCCTTACTCTAATCCTAAATATTGGAATAAAATCTATGGGTTTTTTTCTGAACCAGAGGTTCTCCCTGCCCCCTGTCTCCCATGTACATCTTACAAGGACTGTCAGACCTCAGAGCTGAAGAGGACAGGAAGGTCAAGGTATTGAAGGGACTAGTTGGGACAGTTTCCCTCCCATGGACGGGACACCTGGGCCTGGACCTGAGTGTTCCTGGCCACTTGTCTTCCATGCTCAGGAGTCTAGGCCTCAGGGGTTTTTGGATGGGTCCCCTGTTCTCCTCCCCTCCCACCCTTGGGGATCTCAGGGAACCAGCACCAAGGTGGGCCAAGGCCTTGTTACACAGACCCCACTCCTCCCAGTTGAGTGAAGATGGGTAGTAATATCACTGCTCACCTTAGTAAGGCAGGATGCTCCCAACCCCCAATCCCTTCCTCCACTGTCACTCACTAGTCACCCAACTCAACCATCTCCCTGCAGTCATCATCCCTCCCCTATACATTATCCCATTCATTTTCCCCTCACTCAGTCCCTATCCTGGTCACTTTCTCTTTTCCCAAAAACCTTTTCAGGCTCATTTCTCCTCCCCCAGTGCAGCTACAAGAGGCTTGAGGTGCCAATGGAATTTACTTCCTGTGGCCCTTCCTAGAGCTAGGTGGGAGGGAGAGTACCCAAGGGACTGGAACTGGTGCCCAGAGACCCTCTGCTTTGGGGCAGACACCCCAATCCCCCCTCTTCAAAACCACAGAGCTTTGTTTATTCTTATCCAGAAGGACTCTAATACTTCCTCTATATATTCATGTAGGAGAAGAATACTCCATTCTTCATATTCCATTTACTGATACAAATGTGCTTATAATCTCTCTATACCTAATCTATTCTATTTCTTCTCATGTTAGAAAATATATGATAACTTTTGTGTCTGTACACAGGAAGCATGTCATTGCTCATATATTGGAATTTAGACAGACAATAAGGGTGCCAGGATGTAGACAAATAGGAAATAAAAGAATATTGGAAAAGGAAGTACTCACAGACCAATATGGAGAGATTATATAAGTGTTCATAAATGCTAACATATAGAGATAATACATGAATGATATCTATGAATCAAAAAACCATATGTTGTATTTATACATATTGTATACAGATTGCTCGTATGTATGTATGCATTTATCTGGATGTGTTCATGTCACTAGGAAAATTACTGGCAAGCCTCCATATATTTATTAATATAAAAAGCATATATATATATATATATATATATATATATATATATATGCTCTAAAACATGCAAGCAGGGAGTATTTAAAGTATTCATACAAAGGAATACATAAAGAGAACATCGATGCTAAGATGTATGGATACAAGGAGAGAAGAAATGATTCTTCATACACATCAAGATATACAAGGAAGATCGTCAGCCTCATCTGAGATGCATCCAGATCTCCCCACATCCTTTTCCATGAGATTTTACTTTTTCTGCCTTTGTCTGCCCAACTGCTCCATTTTCTAAATCAATTAGCATCTTCTCCTTTTGGCCCTTTTTGTCTTGTCACCAAGATTGCTAACCAATATTTATCAAGAATGTTTTTTGAAATGATTGTACTGTGGATGCATGAATGTTATTGTATATAATCATAGGTGTGTATGTGGTTTTTTCTGCCCGTCCCCTCCACAGCTCCTCAACAGACATCCCACTCACTTGTTACCTTATAGTCAGCATCATTCCCTCTCAGACTCATTTCCCCCTCCCCCACCTTTCTTCTGCTCACTTTCCATTCTCTAAAAGACCTTCTCTGCCTCAGTTTCCCACCTTTACTACTGCTGCAAATGATTTTAGTTCCCAATGGAGTTTCCTGACTGCGGTCATTCCAGGAGCTGGACATAGAGGTAGAGGACTCCAGGAACTGGACTGCTCTCCATCCAGACGTCCCGCTGTCCCCCTCCTTCACAACCAATGAACTTTGTGTATTCTTATCCAGGAGGACTCAAATATTTTCTCTATATATTCATCATATAAGGGAGTAGTCCTCCATTCCTTCTCTATTCTTCTTTATGAATGATGAATGACTGTTTATAATCCTACATATGGGATTATAATCACATGTATGTATATATGTACTAATTTATTCTTTCTATAAGTCATTTATAAGATTTATTAATGCTATTTCCTCATAAATATTAGGAATCACTGTCTCTATTGCTAAGTATATGAGTACTCCTATACTCATTCTCTATTCTTTTAAATGTGTTCTCATAATCTGTCCTGTCATATTGTGTGTGTATGTGTGCGTATATGTGTGTGTGTGTGTGTGTGTATGTATACAGGTTTACATTCTTGCTATGTTCACTGATAAGTCTCTTCTATCCTCTTTATATGACTGAAGGTATTCTTCTGCTTTTTTCCCTGTCACACAATGCTCATTTACAGGAATCTAGACAGAGAATAAGGAAAAACTCTCTGAGAGCTCAGATATCATATCATAAAGAGAGAATACATGAATGATCACATCTATGACATAAGGCCTTACAGTATGTTTATGTACACTGAATAGATGATTGGTCATGCAGGAAAATAATGAGCAAGGCACATACATTAATTAATATGTAATAAGACATATGAATAATACAAGACTAACATTAAGGAAATATCCAGGAATAATCATATTTATGAATAAAGAGAACATATCAATACTCAAATGTGTGTATATAGTGAGAGAAGAAGTGATTATTCATACATGCCAAACTACACAAGGAATCATCAGAACATTTGAACAGATCTTCCCACATCCTTTTCTGTAAGATTTCCTTAGGAGTCAAGCTTCTTTGCCTGTTCTGCACTTCTCTACCCAATCTCTTTACTTGTCAAGTCAATCACACATTACTGAGAACACTTTTAGGACCCATTTTTTGTCACCATGATGACCATTTAGTGCCCATTAAATTTTTTAATGAAATGATTGTCTCATAGGTCAGACCTGTAGGTGTGTGTTAGTGTAGGAGACTGTGGGTTTCTATGAATCTTTGTGAATCTGTCTGTGTTCAGACTTCCTTCCCATTTCCAGGTGCATCATGGGGTCACCAGTGTGCAGGAGGCTGTCTTATTTCTGTTTGACTAAATGAGTATGTCCTCAATTCTGTCCTACCCCTTGTTTGATAATAGCTGGATCCATTCTGAATCCAACCTGGCCATGTGCCTCTCACTTTCCCAGTCAATAAGTCATTCTATAAAACAGACATTTTAAAAAGACAAAACAACACATTTCACTTCATTTCTCATGACACTTGGGTTAATATTTCTATAAAGAACATAATGTGTAATTTTTGGTTATTGTGGGGATCTCAGCTTATTCTTCATATAATCAAGGCAAAAGCATCAGGGAGGGTCTTTTCACACCTTTATATTTGTCTCCATGCCCAGGATGGAGCTTCCTAGAATTAAAGGATTTGGACAATGTTATTGAGCTCCATTCTTTCTAGTCAACAATTTAGTGTCAAACCTACAAACTGACTTTAAAAGGGAATACTCTCATGATTAGAGATGTGGTTGCTAAGTATATCCTGCAGAGAGACCAGCACCAGATCCCACTACCACATATCCCCAAACTCATAGTGCACCTTTGTGTTCTTGAATCTTAAAGAGTTTAGAGTTTGGGGTCTAGATCAAAACATTCTCAGCCGCAATCTGGGGGCATGAAGAACCTGGAAGAAATTAGAGCCCTGTTGATTTCAGACGTGGATGAATGAGTAATTCTGAAGGAAGGAAGAAGCATGTATTGAGTTTCAGGTCTGGCCTGCTCCATAGTAGGTGCTTTATGAATGTTGATCAATGACTGCGACAAGCAAGGCCCTGGACTAAGGGCTCTACAAACAGGCTCTCATGTGCTTCACACAATGGACCTTTGGGGGCTGTTGTAATCCCCCTTTTGCAGATAAGGAGACTGAGGCAGCAGAAGGTCAGTGACTTGCCAGGATCTCATTGGGTTGAACCCTAGGCTTTCTGGCTTCAGGCTCAGTGCTCTCCCCACTGGGCTTCCTAGCTGCCAAATGGCACCAGACTGTGAGAGAATGTGACTGGGCCACAAGAAGTGACAAATATGAAGATTTCAGAGAAATTTGAGAACTTACAGTCATGAATACAGAGTAAAATAAGGAAGACCAGGGAGACAGCCTGCCTCCAGACTGCAAAAACCTAAATGGAAAGGAACAATGCTCTTTGAGATGATTATATTAGGAGTGTGTATATGAGACAGACAGAAACAGATAAGTGTGCCCTTTCCTCCAGTGACATCCTCTTTTCATTCATTAATATCAAATTGTGAGACAGGAATGGTTTCCATCCTGGACACATCTTGCTCTTTTTCTACTGTCCTTAGATTTGCCTTACCTTCATTAGTTCCTTAAATAAATGTAGTGATTAACTGTCCCATCACAGGGGCTGTTGATGAAGTGTTTGTAGCTAACCTGATGAAGTTTCTCTCCCATATTTCTGGTATCATTTAATCAACAATTGGAATTCACTTATTGGGCAATGGTGCCAGCAATCACCTACATGAAGCAGGAAGCTGCTATTCTTACTGTAACCCCACTGACATCTCATTCTTCATCCACCAATCAGCATCTCTCACTCATTTTTTTATCCCCCTCCAGACTTCTGTCTCATTTTCCCCTCCCCTACTTCCTCTCCTGCTCAATTTTCCTTCTTCCACAGAACTTCTCTGCCTCTTTTCCTCTCCTCCATGCTCCCTCCTCCTCATTTTCTGTTCTCCCTAAGACTTTCTCAGGCTCATTTCTCCTCTAGCGCTTCTCCTCTGAGGTGTCCTGTCTGTGGCCCATCTGGGAGGGGGGTAGAGAGGGAGAGGACCCCAGGGACTTGGATGTGATGCTCAAGGACCCCCTGATGTCTTGGAAGACCTCCTTAGGTCTCACCCTCCCCACCTTCAAAACCACTGGGCTTTGTATGTTCTTAGCCTGCAGTGTTGTAATATTTTCTCTATATATTTATAATCATTTAGTCAGGAATCTTAGTCTCTATTTCTCTATATGAGTACTGATGGACTCACATTTTAAATTCCCTCTATGGAATTATTTGTATATATTTGATTATATAATCCTGTATAGAGCAAAGAACCTGTATATTTCATATACATATATATGCATATATATATATATTCCCTCTATTCATCTATGAGTACTCATGTATAACTACAGAATTTGTACTATAAAGAATAATCCATATTGTTTCAAATCAATATGTATAGAATATATGACTACTCATACATAAAGCAGAATAAATTCATTCATATATGAATCTATCTATCTATATATTTGTATACTCAGATTCTCTCCTTATATGCATTTATTCATAAAGAGGATTTTAAAATTCTATCTTATCATAAGCATAAGTTTTGTGAATACTCACATATTTACTTTCTATGCAAATATATGAGCATCCATCCTTTCTCTTTTCATGTGACTGTGTGTGTCTGCTTATTTTCGCTCACTGCATTCATATCTAAGAGTTCCCTTATGTCCTCCCAAAATGCTTGAATGTATCTTAATGCTTCTCTCCCTGTGGAAAAAAATGAATGAATAATCATGTCTCAGCATTATCAAAATATATCAATAATCATACAGATGAAGAGAAGAGAATAAGGGGACCCACAGATATAATAATATAAAATGAATGATTTTATCATAAATGAAATTCTCTTAGAGGAATATAGAGACTGTATAAATATTCATGTAAAGGACTATACAGAGAAAATATATGAACTTTCATCTATTTGAAGCAAAAGAGCCCATATATAATATCCATATGCCCTGAGTACATTATTGTTCATATATTTTTATATATGTGATAAGTGAAAAAATGGTCAAACCAATATATTTAATTTTATAATTAATATTTAATAATTTAAAAATAATATAAAATGCTCAAATTTAAAGAACACACTAGTTTGGAAGAGTATTCATACATACAAATACATAAAAGGAACAAAGCTATCTTCAGATTTATGGTTATAGTGAGAGAAAAGGTGTACACTCATATAGGTCAGAATACAAATAGAAGATAGGAATGTTCATCTATCAGGAGATAGGTCCTGATCTTTAAACATCTTTTTCCATTATTTTCTTAGGAATCAAGCTTTTTAGCCTGTTTTGTCTTTGTCTGGTTAAAGTCTCAATTTCCCAAGTCATACACTTCTGAAGGCACTCTTGGGTACCCCCATTTTGTCTCCTCCCCAAGATATGAAAGAAATATTTTATGAAATGATTATAGAGGTTGTTGTTGCCAGAACGAGCTATATCCATTCTGGGATCCGGGCAGGGAGGGAGAGGATGCCAAAGAGCAGGACTGATGTCCAGGAACCTCCTACTGTCTGTCCAGACAGTTATGTCCCCTGTGAAAATCATTGGGCTTTGTGTATTCTTGTCCAGGAAGGCTCAAATATTGCTCTGCTTGATTGCAGAACATATGAGTATGTCCTCACTTCCATCCTACCCCTTGTTTGATCATTGCTGAGTCCATGCCTGTATACATTCTTCTCTCTTCTCCATGCAAGAAGTCAAGGATTTCTAATTTCTATGTGCTCAAAAGCATTAGCAAATGTTCTCTCTGTTCATGTACATATGAGTATGCATGTAGTAACTTTCTATTCATCAGTATGATCACAGATCTTATCTCTTTTCATATGGATATCTGTATCTGCTTTTATTCTCTCACTATAGTTATGTCTGAGTTTTCTAAGATACCCCCACTATACCTGAATGTATTCTAATGTTTCTATTCCAGGTGAGAAAATATATTCAAAGTTCTATCTCTGTACATGAAGAGTACATCCATATTCATTTAGAAGAAGAGAAGACAATAAGGGCACCCATAAGCATATTTTTATAAAGTGAATGAATAGTCATAAATGAAGGACTCTTAGAGGAATATGTAAACTTTTTATGTGTTCATCTTTGGAATAATATAGAGGGAATATGTAAATAATCACATATATATATAAGTCAAAAGAGAATATATAGTATATTTTATACACTGCATATATGATTGCTCATAAATGTCATAAGAGAAAAAATGGCCAAACCTATGTATATTGATTATAATACAAAAAGAATATATAAATACAGAAAGTTGAACAACAATGACTATAGAAGAGTATTGATACATAAGAATAGACATAGAACATATCTATACACAGATTTATGGTTATGGTGTCAAAATATACAAGGAAGATAGGAAGGCTCATCTGTGAGAAGATAAGTTCATATCATCTAATATCCTTATCCATGAGATTTTCCTTAGGACTCAAGCTTCTCAAGCTGTTCAGCTTTGTTTGTTCAATCTCTCCACTTCCCAAGTCAATCATACATTTCCGAAGGCATTGGGGCCTATTGAGAAACTCATAAATATCCTATTTTTCTAGACTCATTTGATATTGCTCCTGCTTCTGGCTTCTTCAGTTTGTTTGTAGTAGGGAGACAACTTCATAGCTAGCTGTCCATGAGACTGATTTGTACAGCCTCTTTCTCCAATGGGCAGAAGCCCACTGACCAGTCCATGGTTAGAAAGGAATGGTCACATGAGCTCTGGTCAAGGAGTCATTTGACTTCCTTTCCAAATATGAACCCAGAGACTCTTCCTGCAGCCAGGTCAGTCCCTTTACCCAGATGAAAATTTTCCCACCATTCTGTGAATAATCTGCACCTTCATTCTCATCACTGAAAGCAATTTCTACCAGTCTGCTTTTGATCCCTCCACTCCATCCTCAGTCCTCAAATCTAAGAAGTCCTTTCCAACTAAAGGAAGACAATAATGCAATAAATTACAGTGATCCGGAAAAGAGGAGGTGGAAGTAGGGTCTTCATTTTAGCATATTTAATAAGAAACATCACTTGAAATGATTGGAATTTGGTTGAAAATTATTCAGCTGTCTAGATGTCAATCCAGAATGGACTTGGAGACTTTCAGTCAAGGATGGCAGTTCTTTTCTTATCATGGTCTTGACTCTCCATTGTTAGTGACACATTCTTCTCTCTATTGAAAAAACCCTCACTTAATTAACCCATCCCCATCATATCATGTCCTATATCACTTCTGTTCCTTGTAGCTAAACTACTTGAAAAGACTTTTTTTTTATTATAGGGACCTCCACTTTCTCCTTCCCTACAGTCTGGATTCAGAACACATCATTCCACTGAAACAACTCTCCAATGTTAATCAATGATCTCTTGATTGCCAGATCCACTCCCCTTCTCTCCAACTTCATTCTCTTTGATCTCTTTCACCTCTTCAATACACTTTTCTCTCTAGATTTTTAGATCACCCATTTCTAACAATTGGTTTTCCTCAAGCTTTTTGTCTTCTCCTTCATTGTGTCCTTTGCTGGATCTTCCTCCAGCCTATATCCTCCAAATAAAGGGGTTATTTAGGTTCCTCTCCAAGGCTGTTTTTCCTTTCTCCCCCAATACTTCATTAGTACGTCATGGAACTCTCTCTATAATGAGTTCCCATCCCTATGATGATAATTCTCAACTCTACCTGTCCTGCCCCTGAAGGGAAAGAGAGAATGGTCGGAGAGAATGGGCAATAAGGGAGGAAAGAATCAAGCAAGCAAGGAAGGTAGGAAGGAAGGAAGGAAGGAATAAGTGAAGGACAGAGAGAGAGAGAGAGAGAGAGAGAGAGAGAGAGAGAGAGAGAGAGAGAGAGAGACCCTTCCTCAATGTACATTCTCTTGTCAGTCATGAATAATAAAGTGAACTGTATCAGGTTGGATCTCAGGACACATCATTCTCTCTTGTAATTCCCTTGGACTTTAATTAACTTGGATATTTCCTTATATTCATCAAGAATTTAACTATCCAGTCACTAGATATGTTGAAGATATCTTTCTAACACATCCTGTTGAAGTTGTTCTCTTTTTCTTGATAAATAATTGGACTTGGATTCTGCCACTGGTCCCATCTTCTTCCTCTTCAGGCTATTTGCAGCAGGAAGGCAATTAGTGCCAATTGCTCATGAGACTGAACTATGCAAATTGGGGGAAATGCCCTCTAAGTCCCTTGGTGGACAGAGTCTCATTGAGCTGTCCAGGGAGGGAAAGGAAAAGGCTCATGAGATACCCCAAGTTTACTCCTGCTTCATGTCCCACTGTGGTTCCCAGAACCTCCTTCGGCAGTCTCTGTTCTGTCCATAATCTGTACCCTCCATCCTACAACTGAAAGCCCATCTGCTTATCCTGCCCTCCCCCTAGTAGTTCTTGGTCCGAGCTTCTTTTCATGGCCAGTCTTTGCTATTGCTATCATATCATGGCCAAGGCATATCTTTTCTCTCACTAGAACACTTATATAAGGATGGGACACAGTGACCTGGCCTGGGGTAAGATTTCCAAACACCTGGATGATATTTGTGTAGAGCTCTGAATGAAGCAGCTGAGTCATTCCCCTTACTTCTCAAATGCAAGAAAAAACTATTTAGAGGATTAATAAGCGATATTTATTAAGAATGTTTAATGAACTGACTGTACTGGACGAGCATGAATGTGAGTGGACATAATCATAGCAGTGTTTGTGGTTCTCTGTGTGTGTCTGTCCTAACTTCCATAACATCTCAAGTTCAATCATTGCGAACACAATAGAATAGGCAGATTGCGGAGTCTTTAATGCATCCACATCCTTCTCTTTTGTCCTTTCCTTTGGATTTCTATCAAAAACACCATTTGCTCCAATGACTTTGAGCCAGTTGGAGAACTGCTGATGGCTCTCCTGGGAAGTTGTTTTTCTACTTTGCTGGTCACATTTTGACAAACTAATGGCATTGACTCTTGTTTGTGGTTTCCTCATGATGGTTTAATGATGAGATTATCTTAAAGATAGATGTCCATGAGACTGATATCTGCTAGTTGGTACAGAAGCCTTTTCCCCTGATGGGCAGAGTCCCACTGAGCTGCTCAGGCAGGGGAAAGAAAAGGAACATGAAGTTTGCTCAAAAGTTTATTCCTTCTCTATTTCCCACCTTGCTTTCTAGAGCTCCCTTCTGTGGCCCCAGTTCTGTTGATTGTCTGTACCTTCCTCGCCATCAGTGAAACCCCAACTGCCCCCCTACCCACCTCTACCTAGAAGGTCTTGACCCCTGCCTCACCAAGGCTTGCTTCTTTCACTAAGGCCTTGCCATTACTAGCACAATGGGCATGTCCAAAGTACAGCTTTTCCCTCCCTAGACCAGTATATCTCTGATGGCAAGAACAAGGCATCTTGATGAAGCAAACTCTTCTAAACCCAGAAAAAATGTTCAAGGTGGGCTCTGAGAGAGCCAGCTGGGGGACACTCTACTTCACACACAGAAGAAACATCCAGGGAAGACAAAGGGTTGGTCAGCCTCACACAGTAAGTGTGTATATATCTGGCTAGCCCAGAGTTGGTGGGGCCTGGGTCTTCTGCTTAATCCCCCAATCATAACTGAAGAGCCCCAGCTAAGGAGATCCATCCCATTGGCTTCTGTGGAGAGTCTTTCCAGGGACCTTGGGTCCATGAAGCTTGGTTGTTAATAGAGTGTGAGGCCAAGATCAAAGTCAGCCAAGGTGGCAGGAAAGAGACTCAGTCTCAAGTCTTGAGTCTGCCCCTGTATGAACTTGGCCATGGCCCTGTCCCCCATAATACCTGTTACCCTTTCTATATAATGAGGTGGTTGGTTCACTTGAGAACTGGGGTGTCTTTTTGCCCTTCAACCTAACCAAATCTATAAGTCAAATTTCACCTTCACATACCTCCCCCATCCAACACCCCTTCTGGCTCAGAAAACTTTGTTACAACAGAAGCAGAGCCAAGATGGTGGTGTGAGGGCACCAGAAACTCTCTTCCAAAATATTCCAAATCCCTTAAAATTATGACTCTAATCAAATTTTAGAAACGCAGTGAAATAATTTTCCTACCCAAGGTAACTTGAAGACTTGTGGGAATGCTCTATTCCAGAAGGTGAGGCAGTATAGAGCTTCTGCAATAGAGTGGAAGAGGCAAAAATGAGGGGGAATGAGTGAGCATTCATTCTCATCAGAAATGGATCAGAGAGGAAACAACATACACACTGAATAAGGTATAGAAATCTCTTATCCTAGAGAAGAAAGGAGAAGAAGGGAATGGGAGAAATGGGATGGGGGGAGGAAAGGGGGGGTATAGATGATAGAGGAGGGGGAAGATCATGGGAGGGGTTAATCAAACACAACAAATTTTGTTTTGTTGTTTTGCAATTTGGAAGAATTGGGGTGCCTGCCGGAGACCAAAGGGCTGTGTGGTTGAGTGTCTGGGGTGGGATTTGGGTTTGGGTCCTCCTGGTTTCAAGGCTGCTGCTCTGTTCACTGCACCACTGGGCTGCCACATAGCACACTTTTGAGGAGAGAGACAAAGTAAAAGGAAAGAGAAAATAGAAGAAATGGGAGTGGGCATCGAGGGAAATACAATCAGCAAGAGCAACTGTGGGAAAAATATGGAAACAATTTCTTTGATGAATTTATGATAAAGAATGTGATCAAACACAGAGATAGAGTGGATGGTTTCTGAACCCAGACTGAAATACATTTTTTTCTTTTTCTTTCATTTTTATTTTTTCTGAGGTTTTTTTTTTATTTTTGTGGGGTGAGTAGGGATTTTGCTTACTCTTACAAAGTGATTATTTTACTAATGTGTAAATAAATTCAAGAAATTCAAAAATAAAGAAAAATAAAAAAAAATTTAAAAATGATTTCAAGAAAAGAAAAAAAAGAAAACCTTGTTCCCCAAATGCCATTTCTTTGTGCTGGTACTCAACCAGGAAGTTCCACTGTTCCTCTAACTCTAAAGGTCAAACCAGGACTAGAAATACCCCCATCCCACACAGATCAGGTCACCTTCAGTGCCCATGGAGGTGTAAAACAAAGGTTCATTAATGACAAGTTGAGGATCATTTCTTTCCATTTGGGGAGGGTTGAGGGGTCTGGAATATTATTTTCGGGGCAAGTTGTAACTTCGTTTCAGATCCCCAAACCTCAATTGTCCATTAAGCCCATTTATCATTCACAAGGTGCTTCTTGCTCCTCAGTTATCCACTCCCAGACCACACATGTAATCAGGCAGCCACAGGCAAAGCAGAACTGAATCTGGGCAAAGGGGCCCCCAATAAGGCATGATGGCAAGTAACATAGGTGTCTACTTTAGTAACACAGTAGGTCCCCAAGTGGCAATCTTTCCCACCCTCCATTGGGGTGCAAGTTAGCTCCTTTTCTCCTCCCCTTTCCCATAGAACACAGACTCATTTGGGGCCCATTCATTCCCCAACTTAAGTCCCCAAGGGGTCGATGTTTTTAAAGTTTTATCTGACTGTTGCTACCATTCCCAGCTAAGTGTAGCAGTGGATGGAACATTTGTCTTGAAGTCAAGTAGATGGGAATTCAAATCTGGCCTCAAACCCTTTATACTTACTAGCTATGTCACCTTAGACAAGTCACTAAACCAGATTGTCTCTCATCCAGGTCCATCTCCAGTTCTCCTACTTCATATCTGGACACTGGACCCAGATGACTCTGGAGGAGAAAGTCATTTAGCACAGAAGCGCCTCACTAAAATCCAATTCATGTGCTTGTCATAGCATCATGTCGCTGATATCATGGTCTTCCTTTAGAATAAAGGACAAACACCAGCAGCATCACCATTCCCTGACTCAGACAAGACTGAAGGAAGGAAGATAGGATCAGGCTCAATACAGCCCCTCTCTCTTCCTAACAACATTGGATTGCTTTGTATGTTCTTCTCCATGAATATTGATAAATTTTCTCTTTATACTCCTAGAAGTGAGTACTGATATTCTCTGTTTCACTTTATTTGGACTTAATTATTGCCTCTATAATCACATATAGAAAAAATTCGATTAAATTATGTAAGTATTCATAGCTATTAAGATACTAATAATGTATCAATATAGGAAAATACAGAGAATATATGACAACTATTTCATATGAATAGAGTGAATATTCTCATATGTCTGTATGTGTATGAGACTCTGAAAACTTCCAAAATCCTAACTCTATGGAAAGACTGTCCACCTGCTTCTGGGGAGAGCCTTCCCAGGGTGGTTTTGGCCATGAAGCTCAGATGCAGAAGTGGAAGAGGCCAAGAGAGAAGTCAGCCTGTCTGGCACGGGAGAGAAACCCAAGCTCCAGGTTGTATTCTTCTCATTTCAAGCTGTGTGACCTTGTCCATGTCCCTGCCCAACTCTGAGCCCCACGTTTTTCTTAATGAGGAGTTGGATCAGATGAGCTCTGAGGTCTCTTTTCACCCTCCATCCTACCCAGACATTGAAGCCGATTCAAACTCCATGTCCACATCCATGCACTTCCACCCCTGCGTTAGCAAACTAGCCCTGACTCTGCCCCCTCTGCTGAGACAACCCTGCTAGTTGTTTTCCCTCGGGACAGCCCCCACACAGTGTTCTGCTCTTATTCTCACCCTAAATATTGGAATAAAACCCATGGTTTTCCTGAACCAGAGTTCCCCTCACACTCCCTCCCCATATCCATGTCACAGGGACTGTCAGACCTCAGAACTGGGGGAGGGAGGAAGACGGGACCAGTTGAGACCATTTCCCTCTGAGAGGCAGGAGTCTGGCCCCAGGATTATAGTTCCTGGATCCTTGTTCTTCATGCACAGGAGCCTGGACCCCAGGTGGGCTTTGTATTGGTCTGCTGGCATGTTTCCCCTCTCAGACATTCCTTCTCAGCCCTAGGGGTCCTCAAGGAACCACCTGTCAAGGCGGGGAGGAGGTTGAGTCTGGCAATGTGGACACCCCTGCCCTATATTCCCAAACTCTACAGTGTGCCAGAATCCAGTAACATTAGCACCCATCTTTCAGTGGCAGGAGTTTCCCAAGTCGCAATGTTGTCCCTCCCCTCCACTGGACACCAACCAACACCCCACTTACTTGTTACCCTGTAGTCAACATTCCTCCCACACAACCTCTCCCTCTCATTTTCCTGTTCTCCTACTCATTTTTCATTCTCCCAAAGGCCTTCTCTGCCTCAGTCCCCCCCCCCCCACTGCTACAAGTGACTCAGTCTTCTAGCATGGTTTCCTGACTGAGGACATTCTAGAAGCCAGGCAAAGAAAGAAAGGACCCCAGGGAATGGGACTGATGTTCAGAGACCCCCTGTTGTATGTTCAGACCCTCTGTCCACTTTTTCAAAACCACTGAGTTTTGTGCATGCTTATCCAAATATGTTCAAATATTGACTCTCTATATTCATTGACATTCTATATTCATCATCTCTATTCCTCTTTATGAATGATAAATGACTATTATCATTTATAATCCAGTAAAAAGGATTACATACACATATTTATAGACATGAACTAATTTATTCTTTCTATAGATGATGTAGTAATCCAATTTCTTCATAAACATTAGGAATCATTGTCTCCATTCATAAGTATATGAGTACTCCAAAATTCATTTTCTCTTTATTTAAATGAGCTCTCATATTCTGTCTTTTAATCTTTGCATCAGTGTGTGTGTGTGTGTATACAGACTGCATTCTTGCTATCTTCACTGATAAAAGTTCTCTTCTACTCTCTTTATATGACTGAAGCTATTCTGCTTCTTTCCCTCAAAGAGAAAACCCTTGCCTATATATATATATATACATAGAGTATAACATATATCCAGAAATATAAACAGAGAATAAGGATATCTGTATATATAAGAAGATACACATAGGAACTCCTTTTCTCTTCTCACCAAGTTGACTAATTGATATCAAATAAAATATTTTATGAAATGGCTATAGTATATTCTGTGCCCAGAAATACCCCATGGTAGGATATTGAAAGCTTTAATTAATAAAGATGTAAATTTAATATCTATATATCAAAGAAATTAGGCAGTAGCTCCAGACTGATTATATAAATAGTTAAGTAATCAAAGTCAAAGTCAAAGTCAAAATGGGTGAGTATGATACTCATAGTAAGAGATGATAATCATGGATACCCATGAAGGTTGTACTAAAATGCCCATGACAATTATATAAAGAATGAAAGAAGGATCTGTAAAGCATATTAGTGTGTATTGTTTAATATTTTTGACTTTTCACAACTTCGTGCTGGTCTAGATCCCTGAAATTTGAGGGCTGTATCAATTCTGTTTTGACTGGAATCCCAGGAATACAAGGCTATGGCCTGCTCATACTCTGCTCAATATGTTTGATTTTGGATTACATACAACTTGATTTACTTTATTCATTTAGTGGGAGGGACTTATTTTCATCATCATCATCATCACGTTATGGCTTTTAGAGATTAATGGATCTACATCCCTGACTTTCAATCAACTAGGACCCTACAGTGGGTGTGTACAAGTGTGGGAGTGTGTAAGAGCAGGATTGTGGGTGTATCTGTGACTCTGTATGTGTTTTCCTGAGCTTACATCCATCCCAGGCCCTGTGCCATCATTGCTAACACAGTGGAATCAACCAGACTATACTGTGTTTTTTTTAATTTAATATTTATTCTCATTTTGTACAAATAATGTTTTTATACATTAATAAAATATTCTTTTTTAAGAGTAAATGAAATAACCCCTAGCCCCCCATAAATATAGACTTGTTTGAGCGATAAAGTAAAGTGGAGAGGAAAAAAATAAAATTAAAAAAATAATAGTAATATTTATAGGTATGGCCAGGTGGCACAATGGATGGAGCACCAGTCCCGGAGCCACGAGCACGTGAGCCCACATCCGGGCCCCATACACCCAACAATCACCCAGCCATGTGACATGCAAGCCACGCCAACCCCACTGCCCTGCAAACCCCCCCCCCAAAAAAAAGAAAACAAAAAAAGACCCAAAATAAAATAAAATAGTAATAATAGTAGGGGTGGCTGGGTGGCAGACAATCATTGGCCCTTGATCCCTGAGCACCTGGGTCCAAATCCAGCCTCAGACACCCAATGATCACCCTGCTATGCGGCCACAGGCAGGCCACCCAGCCCCATTTGCCCTGCATCCCCCCCCAAAATAATAATAATAAAAAATGTGCTTGAGTATTTGTTCCAACACCAACAACTCTGTCACAGGCAGATCACATTCTTTATGATAAGTCCATCAGAAAAGTTACTTCCATATTTTTCCACTGTTGCCATTGCTGATCGCAACTCGCTCCATTCTTATTTCTCCACTACCATGTGCTATATTTTCTCTCTCCTTTCACTCTGATTCTGCTGTAGTGTAGCTGAGTGGTGCAGCAGACAGATCCCTGGTCCTGGGGCCAAGAGGCCCCGAGCCCCCACCTCCCCTTAGGTCCAGCATCCACCTGGCCCTATGGTCCCAGACAGGCCTTCCAATCCCAGCCGTTTGCAAGAAATAAAAAAAAAAAATGTGTTATATCTGACCACTCTCCCCTCATGGCCCATCCTCTCCTCCATGACTCACATCCCCCCTTCCCCCTGTCCCTGCTGTTTCCTCTACTAGCCACCTCTGATGAGAGCGAAGTTTCCCTCATTCCCTCTTGCCTTCCCCCCTTCCATATCATTGCAATAGCTCATTATAATAAAGAAAATTCTTATTATATGAAATATCTTGGCCTATTCCCCCTCTCCTTTTTCTTTCTCCCATTACATTTCCCTTTTTTTCTATTGACTCCATTTTTTACAACATATTTTATCTTCTAATTCAGCTTTCTCCTGTGCTTCAACTATAAAAACTCCCTCTACCTGCTCTATTAACTAAGAAGGTTCATATGAATATTATCAATGTCATTTCTCTATACAGGAATACATACAGTTCATCATCATTAAGTCTCTCATATTTTCCCCTTCTCCATTCTCTATGCTTCACCCGAGTCCTGTATCTGAAGATCAAACCTTCTGTTCAGCACTGGCCATTCCAACAGGAACATTTGAAATTCCCCTGGTTCATTGAAAGTCCATCTTTCTACCTGGAAGAGGACATTCAGCCTGGCTGGATAGTTGAATCTTGGCTGCATTCTAAGCTCTTTTGCCTACTGGTATATTATATTCCAAGCCCTATGAGCTTCCAATGTAGTTGCTGCTAAGTCCCGTGTGATCCTGACTGCAGCTCCACGATATTTGAACTGTCTCTTTCTGGCTGCTTGTAATATTTTCTCTTTGATTTAGGAGTTCTGGAACTTGGCTATAATATTCCTAGGGGTTGTTTTTTGGGGATCTTTTTCTCAGGGGGAATGGTGGGTTTTCTCCATTTCTATTTTGCCCTCTGCTTCTAGAATATCAGGGCAATTTTCCTGTAGTAATTCTTTGAAAATGATGTTAAGGCTCTTTTCCTGATCATGACTTTCAGGTATTCCAATAATTTTTAAATTATCTTTCTGAAGTCTGTTTTCCATATCAGTTGTTTTTTTCAATGAGATATTTCACATTTTCTTCTAATTTTTCATTTTTTTGGTTTTTGAAGTATTGATTCCTGATTTCTGGTAAATTCATCAATGTCCCTGAATTCTATACTTCGTCTGAAGGATTTGTTCTCCTCAGAGAGTTTTCTTATCTCTTTTTCCATCTGGCCAATTTTACTTTTTAAAGCATTCTTCGCCTCCATAACTTTATGAACTGTTTTATACATTTGACCTAAGCTGGTTTTTAGCATGCTATTTTTTTTTGTTTTATTTTGTTTTTTTTCAAGGTGATATAAAACTGTGCATAACCTTTATTTTTTTTTCATCTGGGAAATCTTTTATATTTTATTTTTTAATTCTCATTTTGTACAAATGTTTTTTTTTACATTAATAAAATATTCTTGTTTAAGAGTATACAAAATACCCCTCCACCCATGAATATAGACTTGCTTGGGTGATAAAGTAAAGGGCAGAGAAAAAAATAAAAATAAAAAAATAGTAATAATTGTAGGTATGGCCAAGTGGTGCAAGGGACGAAGCAGCAGCCCTGCAGCCACAAGCACCCAAGCCCACATCCAGCCCGTAGACCCAACAATCACCCAGCCGTGTGACATGCAAGCCACACAATCCCCACTGCCCTGCAAAAACCAAAAAGGATGGAAAAAAGACCCTAAATAAAATAAAATAGTAATAATAGTAGGGGTGGCTGGGTGGCGGACAGAGCATTGGCCCTTGAGCCAGGAGTACCCGGGTCCAAATCTGGCCTCAGACACCCAAAGATCACCCTGTTATGTGGCCCCAGACGGGCCACCCATCCCCATTTGCCCTGCACCCTCCCCCAAATAATAATAATAAAAGATGTGCTTCAGTCTTTGTTCCAACACCAACAACTCTGTCTTGGGTGGATCACGTTCTTTATGGTAAGTCCATCATAAAAGTTACTTCCATATTTATCCAATGTTGCCATGGCTGATCGCAACTCGCTCCTTTCTTATTTCTCCACTACCATGTGCTATATTTTCTCTCTCCTTTCACTCTGACTCTGCTGTAGGGTAGCTGAGTGGAGCAGCAGACAGATCCCTGGTCCTGTGGCCAAGAGGCCCCGAGCCCCACACCACCCCTTAGGTCCAGCATCCACCCAGCCCTATGGTCCCAGACAGGCCTTCCAATCCCAGCCCCTTGCAAGAAATAAAAAAGAAAATTTGTTATATCTGACCACTCTCCTCCCATGGTCCATCCTCTTGTCCTTTATTCACATCTCCACCCCTTCCCCCTGCTCCCCCCCTTTTTCTTACTCCAGATGCCTATACCCCATTGAGTATATATGCTGTTTCCTGTCCTAGCCACCTCTGATGAGAGAAAAGGTTCCCTCATTCCCCCTTGCCTCCCCCCTTCCATATCATTGCAATAGATCATTGTAATAAAAAAGTCTTATTATATGTAATATTTTGGCCTATTCCCCCTCTCCTTTTTCTTTCTCCCATTACATTTCCCTTTTTTATAATTGACTCCATTTTTACACCATATTTTATCTTCAAATTCAGCTTTCTCCTGTGCTTCAACTATAAAAGCTCCCTCTACCTGCTCTTCTTAACTGAGAAGGTTCATATGAGTATTATCAGTGTCATTTTTCTATGCAGGAATACATGCAGTTCATCATCATTAAGTCCCTCATATTTTCCCCCTCTCCTCCAATCTCCATGCTTCACCTGAGTCCAGTATCTGAGGATCAAACCTTCTGTTCAGCTCTGGCCATTCTAACAGCAACATTTGAAATTCCCCTGGTTCATCGAAAGTCCATCTTTTTCCCTGGAAGAGGACATTCAGCCTTGCTGGGTAGTTCACGCTTGGCTGCATTCTAAGCTCTTTTGCCTACCGGTATATTATATTCCAAGCCCTATGAGCTTCCAATGTAGTTGCTGCTAAGTCCTGTGTGATCTGGACTGCAGCTCCACGATATTTGAACTGTGTCCTTCTGGCTGCTTGTAATATTTTCTCTTATACTTGGGAGTTCTGGAACTTGGCTATAATATTCCTAGGGGTTGGTTTTTGGGGATCTCTTTCTCGGGGGGATCGGTGGATTCTCTCCATTTCCATTTTGCCCTCTGCTTCTAGGATATCAGGGCAATTTTCCTGTAGTAATTCTTTGAAAATGATGTCAAGGCTCTTTTCCTGATCATGACTTTCAGGTATTCCAGTAATTTTTAAATTATCTTTCCTAAGTCTGTTTTCCATATCAGTTGTTTTTTCAATGAGATATTTCACATTTTTTTTGTTTATTTTTTAGGTTTTTGCAAGGCAAATGGGGTTAAGTGGCTTGCTCAAGGCCACATAGCTAGGTAATTATTAAGTGTCTGAGGCCGGATTTGAAAGCAGGTACTCCTGACTCCAGGGCCGGTGCTCTATCCACTGCGCCACCTAGCCGCCCCAATATTTCACATTTATTTCTAATTTTTCATTTTTTTGGTTTTGAAGTATTGATTCCTGATTTCTGGTAAATTCATCAATCTCCCTAAATTCTGTTCTTTGTCTGAAGGATTTGTTTTCCTCATAGAGTTTTCTTATCTCTTTTTCCATCTGGCCAATTTTGTTTTTTAAGGCATTCTTCTCCTCAATAACTTTTTGAACTGTTTTATCCATTTCACCTAAGCAGGTTTTTAGCATGCTATTTTCTTCAGCATTTTTTTGGATTTCCTTGACTAAGCTGCTGACTTCATTTTCATGTTTTTCCTGCATCTCGCTCCTTTCTTTTACCAGTTTTTCTTCTAACTCCCTCATTTGATTTTCAAAGTCATTTTTGATCTCTGTCATAGCCTGATCCCAATTTCTGTTTTTCTTGGAGTCTTTAGATGCAGGAGCTTGTGCTTCCTAATCTTCAGAATGAGTATTTTGATCCTTCCTGGGCTCATATGAAAAATATTTCTCAATGATCTTCCTCTTATTTCTCTGCTTGCTCATTTTCCCAGTCTGGGCCTGGTTTGGGAATGCTTCCTGAGCTTTTGGGACACTCCCACAAGGGTCTCAGTGTGTGAGGCTCTGTCCTCCCTCCTAGTCTGTTAATGACCATAAGCGCCCTCCTCTGTCACTGGGCTGAGGTGGGGGGGGGGGGGCCCTGATGTTCTATGGGGGGGCCTAGACTGCTATCAGGATCTGAATGTGGTCAGAGTCCCAGAGTCCTGTTCCAGAGGCAGTGGACAGAGCTCTTGCAGTCTCTCTTCACTCCCCTCTCTCAGCTCAATGGGCTCATGCCCTGGAGGCTCATGCTTACTGGCTCCACCTGCTTCTGTTTCTGGATCTGGGATGCTGAAATACCAAGCTGCTAGCTGTGTGCCCTGAGGGCTGGGCTCCACGTGCTCGCTCTGTCAGAGGTCCCCCCACTGTTCCCCCAATTTGTGCCTGATGCTCCCCGGGGTGTAGATCAGGAGACTCCACCGCTGCCGTGAGCCCTGGCTCCCAGCGCCCTGGGGCTGCCTCCAGGAGGCTGAAGTTCTTTCGCTCTGGTGGGCCACCCCTCTGGTGGGCTGCCCCTCCAACCCCGGGGAGCTGAGCCTTTTTGCTCTTTTCCAGGTTAACTTGAGTAGGAGAACTGCCTCACTGGGTCCCTCTGTGGGTTCTGTCTCTCGAAAATTTAGTTAGAGACCTTAGCTTATGAATTTTATAGGAGAGTTCCTAAGACATGATCCTTTCTTGTCTCCATGTTGGCTCTGCCCCCTATACTGTGTTTTAAGGGAGATCTCATCTTTCTGCATGTACCTTTTGTTAGATTCCAATTAACTGCAGTACTTGGTCTAATCATTTTGGACCCATTAAGGAGGTGTTACAGCACTCCTGGTGAAGCTGTTCTCCTACATTTTGGGGCTCATTTGATGTGACTCCTGCTTCTGGCCTCTTCAGGTTCTTTGTAGTAGGGAGACAACTTCATAGCTAGATGTCCATGAGGCTGATCTATACAGCCTTTTCCTCCAGTAGGAAGTTCACTGTCCTGCCAGGGTGAGAAAAGAAAGGGCAAATGAGTTGTGTTCCCTAGCCCACACAGATCCCTATTCAAAGCTGAAAACCTCCCTCTCTGTTCGATGAATAATCTGTCCCTTCCTTCTTGACACTGAAATCTATTTCTACCAGCCCAATTTTGATACCTCCACTTCATCCTCACCACTCAAATCTAGCCAGTCTTTCCTAACTAAAGGTAGATAACAATACAAAAAATTACAGGTTTCCAGAAAAGGGGAGGGGATAGGCAGGACTGCATTCTAGCACATTTCATAAAAGGTTCATAAGAGGTTCAGCCTCCCTAAGATAACTTCTCTACATTAGCACCAGTATGGTTTCAATGTAGCATGGATTTCGAAACTTTCAGTCTCTAATGGATGGCAGTTCTTTCCTATCATGTTCTTGGCTATACATTGGTAGTGACAAATTCTTATCTCTACTGAAAAAGGCCTTCACTTGATCCTTCCATTCCCCACTAAATCTTGTGTTAAATCACTTCAGGTCTTTGTAGCTAAACACCTTGAAAAGGTTATCTATTGTGAGGACCACAGGTGAGTGGGTTTCTGACCATGACCCTCTCAGTGGAAGGAGTCTGCTCTTTGCCTGGTTCAGTACTCCATCCCAGGAAGCCTAAATAGTTACTTTCTTGCATGCAATGTTCCTGAAAGATAAGCGGTTATGCAGTTATGATGCACTTGATATGCCAGTACATACAGCCCAGCCTGGAAACAAGGGAAGTACTTAGTGTTCTATGATAAAGAAGGGATGTTGTGGTTTTTTCAATATATAAGCTTGTGCACGGCTCAAGTCAGACTCTTTTTTCCATCTTGTCAGAGTCCTGTCTCTTTGTTTATTACACAGCCTTCAGTCACATAACTCTGTAACTCTCCTCGCTCTGCCACGGGTCGGCAGGGGCCCCAACAATGTATAGGGATCTCCACATTTTCTCCTCTCACTGTTTTCTTTCCTCTTTACAATCTGTATTCAGATTATATCATTCCACTAAAATCACTCTCTCCAATATTAATCATAATCTCTCAGTTGCCAAATGCACTCATCTTTTCTCCATCCTTTCTCTTTGATCTCAGCAGCCTTTGACTTACTTCTGATTGTCTCTTCTCTCTAGATTTTTAGGTCACAAGATTATACCAATTGTTTTTCTTAATATATTTTGATTTCTCCTTCTCTGCCTCCTAGGCTGTATCCTCCTTCAAACTATGTCCTCCAAGTGGAGGAGTCCCTTAGATTTTATTTCAAGTTTTCCATCCCTTCTCCTCCTGTTCTTCTTTATTGGTATCTCATATTTCTCATATAAATCTCATGGATTCATAGACAACCACTATGATGATAATTTTCAACTCCACCTGTCCTGCCCCTAAAAGGAAAGAGAGAAGGGACAGAGAGAATGGAAGTGAAAGAAGGAATGTATCAAGCAAGGAAGGTAGTTAGCAAAAAAAGGGAAGAAAAGAATAAAGAAGGAAAGAGAAATAGAGAAAGTGACAGACACAAATGGAAGAGAATTCTTTCCTCAATGTACATTTTCTTGTCAGTCATTAATAATAAAGGAGAATAGATCAGGTTGGATCTCAGGAAACATCATTACCTCTTGTACTTTTCTTAGTTTTGTGTTAATTTCAATGTTTACTTAAATGCTTCAAGAGATTAAGTATCCAGTCACTGGACCTGTTGTAGATGGTTTCATAGTGCTCCTGGTGAAGATGTTCTCTTCTCCTTTCCTCATATGGACTTGGTTTCTGGTACTGGCCCCATCTTCTTCCTCTTCAGGGTGCTCACACCGGGAATTCAATCTTAGTGACAATTGCCATGAAACTGATCTCTGCAAGTTGTGGCAGAAGCCCTTTCAGTCCCCTGGTGAACAGAATCCCACTGAGCTGTCCAGGGTGTAAGGAAAGGGCCCATGAGCTTTGCTTCCAAGTATATACCTGCTTCCTTTCCCACCCTTGTAGCCAAAGCCCCCTTCTGTAGTCTCTGTTCTGTCCATAATCTGCTGTCTTCTCCTCACTGAAAGCCAAACTGCCATGCTGTCTGCCTCTACTAAGCAGTTCTTGACCTGAGCCTCTCCCCAGGTCTAGTCATTGGTAATATCATATTTGGCATGGCAGAGGCATGTCGTTTCCATCAGTGGACCAGGACATCTATAAACATGAGGAACAATTACCTGGCCGAGGCTAAGTACTCCAAGCTCCTGGATAATATTCATGTAGGGCTCTGAGTGAAGCAGGTGCATCATCTCCCTAATTTCGCAAATGGAAGAAAACTATGCGGGAAAGACAAAGGATTGTCTCAGACTCACTATGCTCTATGTGCATCTCAGACTGTCCCAATGCTGGGCCTGAGTGGGACTGGGCTTCCTTTTTACTTAACCACATAGTCCTTGTTCAATGGGGAACCTGCCCAGCAGCTTCTGGAGAGAGAATTGAAAACCATTGATTTTGTGTATTCTTATCCTGGAGGGCTCAAGTATTTCCTCTGTATGTTCATATAAGGGAGAAGTACTCCCATCCTTTATCTTCCATATGTGAAATATTCAATTGATTATATAATCCCATATAGAGCAAAGAATATCAACAGAATGAGTCCACATAAAGGAAGTTTAGAGAAACACTCTCTGAGGATTCAGATATGGGATCATATAGAGAGAATGTATGACTGATCACAACTATGAGATAAGACTATACAGTATGTTTATATGCACTGAATAAATGATTGGGCAAATTATGAACAACCCAACACATTAATTAATATGTAACAAGAAACAAGAATTATACAATGTTAACAAGAAAGTATGGAGGAATAATCATATTTATGAATACATAATGAGAGCATGAAAATACTCAAATGTAGGATATAGTGAGAGAAGAAGTGATTATCATATGAACAGATCTTCCCATATCCTTTTCCATAAGATTTCCTTAGGAGTCAAGCTTCTCTGCCTATTCTGCCTTTTTCTGCCCAATTTCTTCACTTCTCAAGTCAATCACACATTATAGAAAGCATTTTTGGGACCCCCTATTGTCTTGTCACCATGATGACTGTTTGGTGTCCATTAAAGTTTTTAGTGAAATGATTGTCCTGCAGGTCAGACACATAGATGTGTATAAGGGTAGGAGACTGTGGGTTTCTATGAATCTTTGTGTGCATGTCTGTGTTCCAACTTCCAATACATTTCCAGCTGCATCACTGGGTCACCAGTGGGTGGAAGGGTATATTTTTCTGTGGGTCTGTCTCTATCCTACCCCTTGTATGATCACTGCTGAATCTTCTGAATCCATGACTGCATATATTCCTCCCACTTTTGAACTCAACAAGTCATCTTATAAAACAGACATTTTAAAAAACCAAAACAACTCAATTCATTTGTTTCCCACCACTCTTGAGTTTATATTTCTATAATGGACATAATGTCTAATAATGAGTCTTTGTGTGGTATTCAGGTTATTCTCCAGATCATCAAGGCTATGACATCAGGGAAGGCCTGTTCATAACTTTGTATTTGTCTCCTGCCTAGGGGGGAGTTTATTGGAATGAGTGGAGCTTGATCAATGTTATTTAAGTCCATTCATTCTATACAGCAACTTGGGGTTAAACCAACAAACTGGCTTAAAATGGGAATGTCCTCATACCTAGAGATGATATTACTGAGAATGTCCTGCAAAAAGAGGCCAACATCAGGTCCTTCTACCACATGTCCCAAAAGTCACAGTGCACCTTTATGTTCTTGAACTTTTTAAAGTTTAGAGTGTGGGGTCTAAATCAAAACATTCCCAGCAACACTCTGGGGACACAAGGAACCTGGAAAAATGATTCCTGTTAATTTCAGACATGGATGAATGAATAGTTCTGAAGAAGGAAATAGCAGGTCTGGTCTGGCATATAGTAGGTGCTTTATGAATGTTGATCACTGACTGGGACAAAGTAGGCCCTGGACTAAGGGCTCTACTAACAGGGTCTCATGTGCTTTACACAATGGACCTGTGGGACTGTTATAATGCCTACTGTGTAGATAAGGAAACTGAGGCAACAGAAGCTCAATGACTTGTCTAGGATGTCACTGGGTTTGAACCTGGGCTTTCTCCATTCAGGCTTGGTGTTCTCCCCACTGTGTATCTAGCTGCCAAATAGCACCAGACTGTAAAAGCATGTGACTGGACCACAAGAAACAACTTTCAGAGAAATTTGGGGAGACTTACAGAACTGAATACGGAGTAAAATAAGGAAGACCAGGGAGACAGTCTGAAGCCAGACAGCAAAAACCTAAATGGAAAGGAACAATGCTCCTTGAGATGATTGTATTCGGATTGTGTGTGGTAGAGTAAGACAAAGAGACAGAGAATTGTTCCATTTCCTCCAGTCACATCCTCTTTTTAGTCATTAATGTTAAATGGAGAAAGTCAGAGAGGAATGATTTCTTTCCTGGACACATCTTGCTCTCTCCTACTGTCCTTAGATTTGCCTTACCTTCATTATTTGCTTAAATAAATCAAGGGATTAACTGTTTTATCACATTTAACTTAGTTTCACCTGACTCATAGCTCTTATAATCATAGTTCATGCATATTTCTGGTATACTTTAAACAACAATTGAAATTGGCTTATTGGCCAATGACATCATCAATCACCTAGGTGAAGCAGGAAACTGCCACCCCCTTCCACTGTAACCTCCAACATCTCATTTTTCTTCCACAAATCAGCATCCCTCTCCCAAGATCCATCTCTCACTCATTTTTGATCCCTCCAAGATTTCTGTCTCATTTCCCCCTCCCCTACTTCCTCTCCTGCTCAATTTTCCTTCTTCCACAGAATTTCTCTGCCTCTTTTTCCATCCTCCACACTCCCTTCTCCTCACTTTTTTTTTGTTTAGATTTTTTGCAAGGCAAATGGGCTTAAGTAGCTTGCTCAAGGCCACACAGCTAGGTAATTATTAAGTTTCTGAGACCGGATTTGAACCCAGGTACTACTGACTCCAAGGCCGGTGCTTTATCCACTATGCCACCTAGCCACCCCAAAGATTTGGGAGTTTTAATGGCCTGAAAAAAATCAATGAGTCACAAGCATGACTTGGGAGGCAATCTTTGTTTTTTGTTGTTGTTGCTTTGTTTGTTTTTAGGATTTTGCAAAGTAAATGGGGTTAAGTGGCTTGCCCAAAGCCACACAGCTAGGTAATTATTAAGTGTCTGAGGCTGGATTTGAACTCAGGTACTCCTGACTCCAGGGCCAGTGCTCTATCCACTATGCCACCTAGCTGCCCCCTCCTCACTTTCTGTTCTCCCTAAGACTTTCTCAGGTTCATTTCCTCTCCACCACTACTCCAGGAAGGTGTCCTCTCTGTGATCAATCTGGGAGGGGGGCAGAAAGGGAGAGATCCCCAGGGACCTGGATGTGGTGCCCAGGAACCCCCTGATGTTTTGGCAGACCTCCCTTGGTCTCCTCCTCCCCATCTTCAAAACCATGGGTTTTGTATATTCCTAGCCTGCAGTGTTGTAAATATTTTCTCTCTATATATTTATATCCATGGAAGATTTCTCTGTATGAGTACTGATGGATTCTATTTTTAATCTTATATATGGAATCATACTTATATTATATATATATTTGATTCTATAATCCTATATGGAGTAATGATCCTATATATTCATCTATGAATAGTCATGTATAACTACAGAATTTATACTATAAAGGACAAATAATCCATATTGGTCCAAATCTATATGCACAGAATATATGACTACTTGAACATAAGACAGGAAATAAATTCATTCATCTCTCTCTCTCTCTCTCTCAATATATATATATATTTGCATACACAGATTCATTTCTTTCCTATATACATTTATTCACAAACAGGACTTTTAAATTCTATCTCCTCATAAGCATACATTTTCTCTATTCCTAGGTTTGTGAATATTCACCTAATTACTTTCTATTCAAATATATTGGGGTGGCTAGGTGGTACAGTGGATAGAGCACTGGCCCTGGAGTCAGGAGTACCTGAGTTCAAATCCAGCCTCAGACACTTAATAATTACCTAGCTTTGTGGCCTTGGGTAAGCCATTTGACCCCATTGCCTTGCAAAAACCCTAAAAAAATAAATAAATATATATATATATATATATATATATATATATACATACATATATATATATATATATGAACATACTTCTTGTCTCTTTTCAAATGGTTGTGTGTCTGCTTATATTCTTTCCCTATATTTGTGTCTAAGAGTTCCCTTATGTCTTCCAAGAATACTTGAATGCATTCTAATGTTTCATTCCCTGTGGAAAAAATGTATGCAGGCTCCTGTCTCAGTAAATTCAGAATATATCAGTAGTCATATAGAGGAAGAGAAGAGAATAAGGGGACATATATATCTATGTATATATTATGTATAATAAACAGAATGGTTTATCATTAATGAAGTACTCTAAGAGGACTATAGAGACTATGTAAGTATTCAAATAGGGGACTATACAGAGAGAATACATGAATTATCATTTTTATGCATCAAAAAAAGCCATATAGAATATTCTTATCATTGTTCATATATGTATATATCTATATGCCTATATGTGTGTGTAAGAGAAAAACTAGTCAAACCAATATATATTGATTAACATTTAAAAAGGATATTTAATGCTCAAATTTAAACCACAAACAAGATTGGAAGAGTATTCATACATACAAATACATAAAGAGAACCCAGCAATATTTGGATTTATGGTTATAATGAGAGAAAAGGTGAGCACTCATACATATCAGAATATACATGGAAATTTGGAATGTTCTTCTATCAGGAGATAGGTCCTGATCTTTAAACATCCTTTTTTATTTGTTTCACAGAAGTCAAGCTTCTTAGCCTGTTTTGTCTTTGTCTAAAGTCTCCATTTCCCAAGTCACTCATACATTTCTGAAGGTACCTTTCTGTCTCCTCATCAAGATGACTAATTGATATGAAATAAAGTATTTTATGAAATGACTATAGTGGGTATTGAGGCCAGAAAGAGCTACGGCCATTCTGAGATCTGGGCAGGGAGGGAGAGAATCCCAAAGAGCAGGACTGATGTCTAGGCATCCCCTGCTGTCTATACAGACAGCTATGTCCCCCAAGCAAATAATGAGTTTTGTGTATTCTTATCCAGGAGTGCTCAAATATTGCTCTGTATAAATGGAGAGCATGTATATCCTCACTTTCATCCTACCCCTTGTTTGATCATTGCTGAATATATGCCTGAATATATTCTTCTCACTTCCCCAGCAAAGAAGTCATCCTACAAAATGGACATTTTAAAAGCAATAAACAACACATTTAACTTAGTTTTCATGTGGCTCTTATATTTATATTTCTATAATGTGTAATCTGGGTCTTTGTGTGCTATTCAATTTAGTCTCCAGATCATCAAGGCTAAGATATCAGGGAGGATCTTTTCACATCTCTGTTCTTTGTCTCCTGCCTAGGATTAGAGCTTCCTGGAATGATAGGGGTGCTTATTGAAGTCCATTCATTCTGGACAATTTGGTGTTAAGCCTAAAATCTTGCTTAAAATGGGAATACTCTCATGTCCTGAGATGATATTGCTTGAGTATATACTACAGAGGCCAACATCAGGTTCTTCCATGACATTTCCTGAAAGTCATAGTGCTCCTATATGTTCTTGGACCTTTAAGAGTTTGGAGTTTGGGGTCTAGATCAACACATTCCAGTAACATTCTGGAGGAACAAAGAACTTGAAAGAAAATCGAACCCTGTTCATTCCAGACATGGAAGAATGAATTGCTTTGAGGGAAGGAAAAAGCATGTATTGAGTTTCAGGTCTGATCTGGCCCATAATAGGTGTTTTATGAATGTGTATCCCTGACTAGGACAAGGCAGGCCCTGGATTAAGGGCTCTACAAGTAGTATCTCATGTGTTTCACACATTGGACCTGTGGAGGGCTATTGCAATTCCCCTTTTCAGATAAGGAGATTGAGGCAGCAGAAGATCAGTGATTTGTCTAGGATCTCACTGGGTTTGCACCCTGAGCTTTCTGGCTTTGGGCTCAGTTCTCTCACCACTGGGCTTCCTAGGGGCCAAATGGCACCAGACTACAAGACAATGTGGCTGGGCCAAAAGAAATGACAAATGAGAAGATTACAGGACTGAATGTAGAGTAAAATAAGGAAGACCAGGTGGATGGTCTGCAGCCAGACTTAAATAATATAAATGAAAAGGAAAAATGCTACATGAGATTATTGTATCAGGAGTGTAGGGGTGTGTGTGTGTGTGTGTTTGTTTGTTTGTATATGTGTCTCTGTGTGTGTGTGTGTGTGTGTGTGTGTGTGTGTGCAGACAGACAGAAAGATTCAGCATTGTGTCCCTCAAGGCACATGCTCTTTTCTATCATTTCTAATAAAATGGAACAATCTGCCTGGAATGCTTTCCATCCTGAATACACCTTGCTTTTTTGTACTGTCTTTTAATTTACATTACCTTCAGTATTTCCTTAAATGAATTAGGGCCTGTTGATAAAGTGTTCATGGCTCTCTTAATGAAGCTGTTCTCCCATATTTCTGGTCTCATTTAAACAACAATTGGAACTGGCTTACTGGCCAATGACTTCAGCAGTAACCTAGGTGAAGCAGGAAGCTGCCCCCTCCTGCACTCTATGCCTCCTGACATCTCATTCTTCTTCTACCAATCAGCATCCCTCTCCCAAGCTCCATCTCCCACTCAATTTCTGCTCCCCTCACCTCTGTCTCATTTCCCTTCCCCCCTCCTGCTCAATTACTTCTTCCACAGACCTGTTCAGGCTCATTTTTTCTTCCCCCACAGTCCCTCCTCCTCATTTTCTGTTCTTCCTCTTCCCCTCCTCCACTGCATCAAGTGGTTTACGTCCAGTGGGGTTTCCTGACTGTGACCCATTGGGGAGCTAGGCAGGGAGGTAGAGGACCCCAGAGAAGGGGATTGATGTCCAGAGGCCCCTGCTGTCTATCCAGAAGTCCCTCTTTCCCCTCTTACCCCCTTCAGAATCATTGGACTTTGTATATTCTTAGACAGAGGAACTTAATATTTTTCTCTGTATATTTATATTCATTTTTTAGGGTTTTTTTGTAAGGCAGTGGGGTTAAGTGGCTTGCCCAAGGCCACACAGCTAGGTAAATATTAAGTGTCTGAGATTGGATTTGAACCCATGTACTCCTGATGCCAGGGCCGGTGCTTTATCCATCACGCCACCTTGCCGCCCCAATTTATATTTATTTAAGGAAGGAATCTTTCATTCTCTCTCTATTGATCTATCTGAGTACTGAATGACTCTTTTTAATCCTGGATATGGAAATATATATATATATATATATATATATATGTATCTGTTTATTCTATAATTCTACATAGAACAAGAGTATATCAATTTATGTATATTCTATATATTCATCTATGAATACTTTAATGTATAACTAGTGTCCACCATAAACTATAAATGATTCATATTTATGCAAATCAATGTTGAGAATATGACAAATCATACATAAGAACACAGAAAAATCATAAATCCCTACATTTATAGTCAATTTCTCTCTCTTTCCTATATATACATTTACTGATAAATAGAATTTCTAATTTCTAACTGATCATAAGCATTAGCAAATGTTCTCTTTATTCCTATGCATATAAGTATGTATGTAGTAACTTTCTAGTCAACAGTATGATCACTCATCGCTTTTCATGGATAGTTCAGTCTGCTTATATTTTCACTATATTCATGTTGAAGAGTATTCTTTTGTCCTCCCTCTAGACCTCCCTCTCTATCTATTAGAAGTGTTCTAATGCTTGTCTTCCAGTGAAAAAATGGATGCAAACTCCTATACATGCAGAATATGTCAATATTCATTCATAGAAAGAGAAGAAAATAAGGGTACCCAGAGGTATAAAAATATAACCTGAATGACTTGTCAAAAATGAAGGATGCCTGGAGAAATACACAGAATATGAAAATGTTCATGTAGGGGATAATACAGAAAGAATATGTGTATAATCCTATATGTAAGTCAAAAGAAAATATATAGCATATTTCATACACTGCATATATGATTGCTTATATATGTCATAAGAGAAGAAATGGACAAATCTATTTATATTGATTATCACATTAAAAGTTTATATAAATGCAGAAATTTGAACAATGAAATATGGAAAAGAATTCATACATGTGAATACATAGAGAACACATCAATAGTCAGATTTATGGTTATAGTGAGAGAAAAGCTGAATACTCATGCATGTGAAAATACACAAGGAAGATAGGAATGATCATTTATGAAAAGAGAGGTTCATATTATTCTATATCCTTTTCCATGAGATTTTCCTTAGGACTCAAGCTTCTCAGACTGGTTTACTTTGTTTGTCCATCCTCTCCACTTCCCAGGTCAATCATACATTTCTGGAGGCATTCTGTGCCTATTGGATTTAGTTCATGCTTCTGACTTCTTCGGGGTATTTGCGGTAGGGAGACAACTTCATAGCTAGATTTCCGTGAGGCTGATCTATATAGTCTCTTTCTCTGGTGGTAGAAGCCCACTGACCTGCCCTGGGTAACAAACGAATGGTCACATGAGCTCAGGTCAAACTGCTAATTCGGTTCCTTTCCAAACATGATCCCAGAGACTCCTCCTGTAGCCCACACAGATCCCTATTTACAGCTGAAAACCTCCCCCTCTGTTCTGTGTATAATCGGAACTGAAACCTATTTGACTAACCCTCTTTTGATCTCTCTACTTCATTCTCAGCTCTCAAATCAGAGTCCCTGTCAACTAAAGGAAGACCACAGTACAATAAATTTCAGTGATCCAGAAAAGGGGAGGGGAAGTAAAGTCTGCATTCCAGCATATTTGATAAGAAACATCCCTTGAAATGAATTGGAAGTTGGAGGAGAATTTACAGGTCTGAAGAGGGTCAGTCTCTCTATACTTCTTTGCATTAGCACCAGCAAGATGCCAATCCAGAATGGACCTGGAGACTTTCAGTCCCTAAGAGATGGCAGTGCTTTTCCTATCATGGTCTTGGCTCTACATTGTTAGTGACAAATTTTTCTCCTCACTGAAAAAGACCCTCACTTGATTCTTCCATTCCCACTAAATCATATCCCTTAAGCTCTTTGCAGTTAAACACTTTGAAAATGCTTTTTTTAATTACAGGGACCTCCACTTTTCCCTCACTCATTGTCTTTACTCCAAAGAATCTGAATTCAGAACATATCACTCCACAGAAACAACTCTCTCCAATGTTAATCATGATCTCTTAGTTGCCAAATCCACTTACCTTTTCTCCACCATTATTCTCTTTGTCCTCTGCAGTCTTTGACTCTGTTGTTCATTTTCACGTCTTTGATACACTTTTCTCCCTGAATTTTTATGTTACCTGTTTCTAACCACTGATTTTCTTAATATTTTTGACTTGTCCTCTTTCTCTGTCTCCTTTGCTCCTCCTCCAGACTACATGCTCCAACTGAAGGAGTCCCTTCGGTTCTTTTCCAAGGTTCCTTCCTTCTCAATCTCTACTTCATTTTAAAGATCATTCCTATGAGGACAATTCTCAACTCTACTTATCCTGCCCTGAAAGGGAAAGAGAGAAGGGAGAGACAGAATGTGTGATAAGGAGGAACAGAAGCAAGCAAGGTAGGAATAAATGAAGAACAGAGAGAAAGAAACAGGAGAGAGAGAGAGAGAGAGAGAGAGAGAGAGAGAGAGAGAGAGAGAGAGAGAGAGAGCGAGCACCTGAGCCCTTTACTCATGAATTGTCAGTCATGAATAATAAGGTGAACTATGTCAGGTTGCATCTCAGGACACATCACCTTATCATAGTACTGTCTATTGTTCTGTGTGTGTGTGTGTGTGTGACTCTGTTCTAACTTTTATAACATCTCATCAAACATTGCTAACACATTGGAATCGAGAGATTGGAGTGTGTTTATTGTAACCACAACCTTCTCTTGTGTCCTTTCCTTTAGATTTCTGTTAATGACACCATTTGCTCCAATCACTTTGAGCCTGTTTGGTAGTGCTGATGACTATCATGGAAAGCTGCCTTTCTCTTGTACTTTCCTTATATTTGCATCGACTTCAATATTTTCTTAAATGCATCAAGAGATTAATTATCCACTCACTAAATTTATTGAAGATGCCTTTCTAGCACTCCTGGTGAAGTTGTTCTTTTTTCTTTTTTTTCTTTTTTTAGGTTTTTGCAAGGCAATGGGGTTAAGTGGCTTGCCCAAGGCCACACAGCTAGGTAATTATTAAGTGTCTGAGACCAGATTTGAACCCAGGTACTCCTGACTCCAAGGCCGGTGCTTTATACACTATGCCACCTAGCCGACCCAGTTCTTTTTTTCTTGCCTCATTTTGGCAAATAATTAGACCTGAATTCTGTTATTAGCCCCATCTTCTTCTTCTTCTTCAAATTATTTGTGGCAGAGAGGCAATTAGTGCTAATTGCTCATGAGGTGAGTTGAAGGGAAAGTCCAAGTCCCCTGGTGGAGTTAGTCCCACTGAACTGTCCAGGGAGGGAAAAGAAAAGGCTTATGAGATGCCCCCAAGTTTATTCCTGCTTCATTTCCCACTGTGGTTTCCAGAGCCCCTTCTATAGTCTCTGTTCTGTCCATAATCTGCACCCTCCATCCCACCACTGAAAGCCCAACTGCTATCCTGCCCTCCTCCCCCAAGCAGTTCTTGGCCTGAATCTCTCTTCAGGGCCAGGCTTGGCTATTGATATCACATTTAGCATGGCCAAGGCATATCTTTCCCCCCACTAGACTAGGACCCCTTTTAAGGATGGGACACAGTGACCTGGCTTAGGCTAAGATTTCCAAGCACGTGGACAATATTAGTGTAGGATCTGAGTGAAGCAGATGGGTCATCTCCCTTACCTCACAAATGGAAGAAAACTATTTAGAACATTAGTAACCTATATTTATCAAGAATGTTTTATGAAATGATTGTAATGGAGGAGCATGAGTGTGAATGGACATAATAATAGCAGTGTCTGTGGTAATGTATGTGTGTGTCTCTGTCCTAACTTTACTAACATATCAGGTTAATTCATTGTTAACACATTGGAATAGATACATTGCAGTGTCTTTAAGGCAGTCACATCCTTTTCTTTTGTCCTTTCCTTTGGATTTCAATTAAAACACCATTTGCTCCAATCACTTTGAGCCAGTTGGGGAATTGCTGATGGCTCTCCTAGAAAGTTGCTCTCCTGTATTTCTGGCCACATTTTTAAAGATTTTATTTATTTTGAGTTTTATAATATTTCCCCTAATCTTACTTACCTCCCCCCACCCCCCACAGAAGGCAATTTGCCATGTTGTACATTGATCCAAATTGAGTGTGATAAGAGAGAAATCATATCCTTAAGGAAGAAACAAAAAGTATAAGAAGTAGCAAGATCAGACAATAAGATATCAGTTTTTTTTCTAAATTTAAGGTAGTAGTCTTTGGTCTTTGTTCAAACTCCACAGTGCTTTCTCTGGATACAGATGGTATATTGTCCATTGCAGACAGACCAAAATTGTCCCTGATTGTTGCACTAATGGAATGAGTGAGTCCATCAAGGTTGATCATTGCCTCCATGCTGCTGTTAGGGTGTATAATGTTTTTCTGGTTTTGCTCATCTCACTCAACATCAGTTCATGCGAATCCCTCCAGGCTTCCTGAATTTTCATCCCTCCAGGTTTCTAATAGAACAGTAGTGTAGGGGCGACTAGGGGGCACAGTGGATAAAGCACCAGCCCTGGAGTCAGGAGTACCTGGGTTCAAATCCGGTCTCAGACCCTTAATAATTACCTAGCTGTGTGGCCTTGGGCAAGCCACTTAACCCCGTCTGCCTTGCAGAAACCTAAAAACAAAACAAAACAAAACAACAAAAAAAGAACAGTAGTGTTCCATGACATATACCACAGTTTGCTAAGCCATTCCCCAATTGAAGGACATTCACTTGATTTCCAATTATTTGCCACCACAAACAGGACTGCTAGGAATATTTTTGTACCAGTGATGTTTTTGCCATAGTTAAAAATTTCTCTCCAGAAAGGTTGGACAAGTTCACAGCTCCACCAATGATGTATTAGTGTCCCCAATTTCCCACAACCCTTCCAACAATGATCATTATCCTTTCTGGTCATATTGGTCTGGTCACATTTTGACAAACTACTAGAGTTGACTCTTGCTTGTGGTTTCTTCAGGATGGTTCCAAGAGTCTGATAATCTTAGTGATAGGTGTCCATGAGGTTGATCTCTGCAAGTTGGGATGTAAGCCCTTTCCCCTGGTGGGCAGTCTCACTGAGCTGCCCAGGCAGGGGAAGGAAAAGACACATGAAGTTTTCACAAAAGTTTATTCCTGCTCCCTTTCCTACCCTGCTTCCCAGAGTCCCCTTCTGCAGCCCCAGTTCTGTTGTCTTCACCTTTTTTTCCCGTCAGTGAAAGCCCAACTGCTCCCCAGCTGACCTCCACCCAGAAGTTCTTGGCCCCTCCCTCCCCAAGGTTTACTTCTTTCCCCAAATCATTGCCACCACTACTACAATGGGCATGTCCAAGACACAGCTTTTCCCTCCCTAGATCAGGACATTTCTGAGGGCAGGAGCCAAGCACTTTGATGAGGCAAACTCCTCCAAATACTATGAAAAATGTTGAAGGTGGGCTCTGAGAGAAGCAACTGGGGGTCACCCTATTTCACACACATAAGAAACATCCAGGGAAGTCAAAGGGTTGGTCAGGCTTACATGGTAAGTGTGTATATCTGGCTGACCCAAAGCTGGTAGGACCTGGGTTTTCAGCTGAATCCTGCAATGAAAACTAAAGATCTCCCAGCTCTGTGGGGATCCATCCCACTGGCTTCTGGGGAAAGCCTTTCCAGGAACCTTGGCTTCATGGTGAGGTCAAGATGGAAGCCTGCCAGCCAGGCTTTTAGGAAAGAGAGATCCAGTTTCAGTGCTTGGGTCTATTAGTGTGAACTTGGTTATGTCCCCGCCCTCCTCTTGACCTCAGTTAACATTTCTATGTAATAAGGCATTTGGATCAAATGAGGTTAACCAAACCTATAAACTTAACCAAATTGTACCTCCACATGCCTTCCCCACCCAGCCATCCTTTCTAGCTTAGAAAACCTTGTTCCCTTAAGCTTTCTAGCTTAGAAAACCTTGTTCTTTGGGTTGCACCCAACCAGGAAGTTCCACTGTTCCTCCAACTCTAAAGGCAAAACCAGGACTAGAAGTACCTCATCCCACACAGGTCAGGTCACCATCAGTGCATGGAGGTGAAAGGCAAAGGTTCATTAATGACCAGTTGAAAATCATTTCATTCCCTTTGGGGAGGGTTGAGGGGTCTGGGATTTTATTTTCATGGTAATTTTTAAAATTTCTGTTCAGGCCCCCAAACCTCAGCTTTCCATTAAACCGATTTATCATCCTCAAGGTATCTCTTGCTCCTCATATATCCATTCCCAGTCCACAGGTGTAGTCAGGGAAGGAAAAGCCAAGTAAAAGTAATTCTTGGCAAGGGTCCCTCACCCCCAATTAAAATTGATAGCAAGTAACATAGTTGTCCACTTCAGTGACACAGGAAATTCCCAAGTGTCAACTTTATCCCCACTTCCTGTGGGTGTAGCTTAGCTCCCCTGCTCCTCCCCTTTCCCAGTAATCTTCCTGGACTCATGTGGGGACCATGATTTCTCCAACATATGCCCCCAAGAAGTCCATGGTTTTAGAGGGTTTATGTAACTGCTATCATGTCCAGCTTAGAGGTGCAGTATTGGCCTTAGAGTTAGGAGAATGGGAATTCAAATCCAGCCTCAGACCCTTGATACTTACTAGAGGTGTCGCCTTAGGCAAGTCACTTAAATTTATTTGTCTCTCAATCAGTGCTATCTCTGGTATCCTGATTCATATCTGGACTCTGGACCCAGATGGCTCTGGAGAAGAAGGCGATTTAACTCATGAGCCCCTCACTACAATGTGATTCATTTGCTTGTCATGGCATCACTTCCCTGATATCATGGTCTTCATTGAGAATGAAAGACCAATATCAGCATTACCACCAATCCTGGACCCAGGCAAGACAGAAGGGAAGAAGATAGGACCAGGTGTAATACAGTCTTCTATCCCTCTCTCCTCCTAACAATACTGGATTGATTTTTGTGTTCTAATCCATGAGTGTTGATAAATTTTCTCTTCATACATCTATAGATGAGCACTGATTTTTTATCTATTCAGCTTTATTAGGACTCAGTTTTTCCTTCTATTGTCACATATAGAAATAATTCAATTAAATTACATAAATATTCATATGTATCTGTTCATTTATATTAAGACATATAACATTAATATATGAAAATACAGAGAATGTATGACAATAATTTCATATGAATATAGTGAATATACTCATATGTATGTTTATGTATGTGACTTTGAAGACTTCCCAAATTCCAAATTATATGGGGAATGTGTCTACCTGCTTCTGGGGAGAGCTTCTCAGGGAAGTTTAGGCCATGAAGCTTAGCTACAGAGGAGGGAGAGGCCACAAGAGAAGCCAGTTTGTCTGGCAGGCAAGAGAAACGCAAGCTCCAGGTTGGGTTCTGCTCATTTCTAGCTATGTGACCTTGACCATGTCCTTGCCCAACTCTGGATCTCAGTTACCCTTTTTCTTAATGAGAAAGTTGGACCAGATGAGCTCTGAGATAATTTTTTCACTTTCCATCTTAGCAGTACATTCAGACTTCACTTCTAGTCCTATGTTAGCGAACTAGCCCCCACTCTCTCACCCC
The DNA here is from genome assembly GCF_037893015.1 of Macrotis lagotis. Taxonomy (NCBI): domain Eukaryota; kingdom Metazoa; phylum Chordata; class Mammalia; order Peramelemorphia; family Peramelidae; genus Macrotis; species Macrotis lagotis. Next base: position 83,184,302 of record NC_133666.1, read on the forward strand.
CTACTGAGACAATCCTACTAGTCCTTTTTCTATGGGGCAATCCCCAAAGTTCTACTCTTATGCTCAACTTAAATATTTGAATAAAACCTATAGTTTTTTCTGAACCAAAGGTTCCCCCACATCACCACTCCTACATCCATGTTGCAGGGTTTGTCAGATGTCAGAGATGAGGGTCTAGAAGGACAAGGTCCTGAAGGGACTAGTTGGGACCAGTTCCCTACCAGGGGTAGGATTCCAGCCTGGAGGCATGGGGCTTATGGTTCCTGTATCTCTGTTCCTCATCCTCAGGAGTCTGGGCCCAGGTGGGCTTTGGATTGGTCCACTGGCATCTCTCCCTTCTCAGACATCCTTTGCCAGCCTTAGGGGTCCTCAAGAGCCATCAGTCAATGGAGGGAAACTGAGTCTGGCAATAAGGAAACCCTGCCAAGAATTCCCCACCTCCACTGAGTGCCAGTGGTTGGTAACATCAGTGTTCACCTTTCTGAGGCAGGTGTCTCCCAACAACCAACACTGCCCCCCCACTGGGCCCCAACAGACACCCCAAATGCCTCCATACACCATTTCCCCTCATTTCCGCCTCCCCCACCTTATCTCCTCACTTTGCATTCTAAGAAAGACCTTTACTGGCTCACTCTCTCCCACACCACTCCTACAAGTGACTCCAGCTCCTAGTGGACTTTCCTGACTGCAGCCATTGTGGGAGCTGGGCAGAGAGAAAGAAGACCCCAGTGACTGGGATTGATGCTCAGAGACTCCCTGCTATGTGTCCAGATCTCCTGCTCTGTCCCCTCTTTCACTTCAAAATCATTGGGCTTTGTATAATCTTATCCAAGAGTGCTCAAATATTTACTCCATTCATCATGTAAAGGAGGAATTTTCCATTCCTTCTCTATTTTTCTTTATGAAGGATGCATGATTTTAATTATTTTCAATCTAATATATGGAATTATATACACATATTTGTAGACATGTATTAATTGATTCTTTCTATAGATGATGTAGTAATCCTATTTCCTCATAAACATTAGGAATCATTGCCAAGTATATGAGTACAGCCACATTCATTCTGTGTTATTTCAATGAACTGTATGAGTGTGCACATGTATATGTCCAGGTTTACATTCTTGCTATGTTCACTGATAAAATTTCTCTTTTGTTCTCTTCTTATGACTGAAGCTATTCGCCTGCTTCTCCCCCTGTCTGAGAATATAGGAAGATTCCAGTCTATGTACACTCAGAGTATATAACCCATGTCCAGGAATAGAGACAGAGAATGAGGATGCCTGTATATGTAAGAAGACACTTGTAGGACTAATTGATATCAAATAAAATATTTTATGAAATGACTGTAGTGGAAATTGTGAGCAGAAATGCCCCATGGTATGATATTCTTTAACTAATAAAGAATTGAGTTTAATATTTATATCTATGTCTATGTCTATGTCTATGTCTATGTCTATGTCTATGTCTATGTCTATGTCTATGTCTATGTCTATGTCTATATCTATCTATCTATCTAAGAAATCGGCCAGCAGCTTCAGATTGATTATATAAGTAGTTAAGTAATCAAAGTAGAATACTCACACTAAGAGTCTGGGGCAGGCAAAAGATGATAATCATGGAACCGCTCAAAGAGTATCCTACAATGCCAATGGTATTTATAGAAAATTGACAAAGAAAGAAGGATCTGCAAAGTATATTACTGCATATTGTTTAATATTTTTAGTTTTTCACAAGATAGTGCTCATTTAGGATCCCAAATACCTGGGGACCATATCATCTCTATTGGCTGGAATCCCAGGCATGCAAGGCTTTGGACTGCTCATGTTCTGGTCAATATGCTTCTTTCAGCTTACATCCATCTTAGTTTACTGTATTCATTTAGTGGGAGGGACTCATTATTATTTTTATTATCATCATTATCATTATGGCTTTCACTGATACAAACTTTTTGCTGTGAACTCAAATCATGAACTTGACTACTAGAAACTTTTTATAGAAAATACAAAGAAGGTGTGAAGGCTCGCGCCTCGTGGGGAGGCTCCTTGGCTCGGCGGCCTCGGGTGGGGGCTTGGGGCCTCCCTGCCATGTCGTGGCTCTTTGGCATCAACAAAGGCCCCACGAGCAAGGGTGCGAGGCCGTGCTACCCCTGCCGTCCGAGGCGGGAGGGGATGGCTGCGGCACAGACTGTCCGGGGGGAGGCGGGGACCGGCCGGTGCCCAAGGACAAAGGGAGCAACTTTGACACCACTGGCCTGGAGCGGGCAGCCAAGGCGGCGCACAAGCTCGAGCACTCGCGCCATGCCAAAGAGGCACTGGGCCTTGCCCAGATGCAGGAGCAGACTTTGCAGCTGGAGCAGCAGTCGAAGGCTAAAGAATACGAAGCTGCTGTGGAGCAGTTGAAGAATGAGCAAATTCGGATACAAGCAGAAGAGAAAAGGAAGACCCTGAGTGAAGAAACGAGGCAGCATCAGGCAAGAGCTCAGTATCAAGACAAGTTGGCTCGACAGCGCTATGATGACCAGCTCAGACAGCAGCAACTTCTCAATGAAGAAAACTTGAGGAAGCAGGAGGAGTCTGTGCAGAAGCAGGAGGCGATCAGGAGAGCAACTGTGGAAAGGGAAATGGAACTGTGGCATAAGAATGAGATGCTGAGCATAGAAGCAGAAACCCGTGCACGTGCCAGAGCCAAGAGAGAGAATGCAGATATCATCAGGGAGCAGATCCGCTTAAAAGCTGCTGAGCACCACCAGACCATTCTGGAATCCCTCAAGACAGATGGTACTCTGTTTGGTGAAGGATTTCGGGCCTTTGTAACAGACTGGGACAAAGTTACAGCTACGGTGGCTGGATTGACACTTCTTGCTGTTGGTGTTTACACAGCTAAGAATGCTACAATGGTTGCTGGGTGCTACATTGAAGCCCGCCTTGGAAAGCCCTCCTTGGTGAGAGAAACCTCCTGAATTACGGCGTTGGAGGCCCTGAAGCATCCAATCAGGGTTGGCAGGCACCTGGCAAGTAAACCTCAGGATGCTCTGGAAGGAGTTGTTCTCAGTCCAAAACTGGAGGAACGGGTCAGGGACATCGCCATAGCAACAAGGAACACCAAAAAAACAAAAAACTTGTACAGGAATATCCTCATGTATGGACCACCTGGCACAGGGAAAACACTTTTTGCCAAGAAGTTAGACATGCATTCGGGTATGGACTATGCCATCATGACTGGTGGAGATGTCGCCCCCATGGGGCGAGAAGGGGTGACTGCCATGCACAAGGTCTTTGACTGGGCCAATACCAGCTGCAGAGGCCTCTTGTTATTTGTTGATGAAGCTGATGCCTTCCTGAGAAAATGAGCCACAGAGAAGATCAGTGAAGATCTCAGGGCAACACTGAATGCATTCCTTCATCGGACAGGCCAGCAAAGCAACAAGTTTATGCTGGTCTTGGCAAGTAACCAACCTGAGCAATTTGACTGGACCATCAATGACCGAATAGATGAAATGGTCAATTTTGACTTGCCTCAGCTTCAAGAATGGGAGCGGTTGGTGAGGATGTACTTTGACAAGTGCGTTCTGAAGCCAGCCACAGAAGGAAAGCAGCACCTGAAGCTGGCCCAGTTTGACTAAGGGAAAAAATGCTCAGAAATCACCAGGCTGACTGAAGGCATGTCTGGGCGGGAGATCTCACAGCTCGCCATTGCCTGGCAGGCCTTAGCCTACACCTCAGAAGACGGCATCCTCACAGAAGCCATGATGGATGCCCGCATGAAGGATGCCATCCAACAGCATCAGCAGAAGATGGAGTGGCTGAAAATGGAGGGCATGGAGGGGAGCAAGAGCCAGTCTCTGCCTCTCGTCAAGGAGAACCTGGTGTGAGGGTGGCAGCCCCCAGGACGTGGGGAAGGAAGGGGCTTTAGAATAATGTGTGGAAGCCAGAGCTGGGCCTGGGGCCAAGCCTGCCTTCCTGCTCCTCCTGTCCTTGGAGGCTTTTTTAAAATACTCCCAAGAACTCACCCCGGCAGGAGCCACATTAAAGGATCTACTACTCACACACACACAAAAAAAAATACACAGAATAGCTTTCATTGCTTAAAGGGGAACAAACTATTGTGAATTTTAGAGCTTAAAGAACCTATACCCCAGGACTTCAATCAACTAGGAGCCTAGGGTGTACAAGTGTGGGAGTGTGTAAGAGCAGTAGTGTGGTTGTATCTGTGAGTCTGTATGTGTTTTCCTGTCCTTACATCTATCCCAGCCCCTGTGCCACTATTGCTAGCACATTGGAATCAACCAGTCTAGAGTGTGTTTTAAGGGAGGCCACATCTTTCTGTGTGTACCTTCTACTAAATTTCAATTAACTGCATTACTTGGTCTAATCAGTTTTGACCCACTGAGGAAGGGTTATACCTCTCTTGTGAAGCTGGTCTCCTATAATTTTGGGCTCACTGGATTTGACTCCTGCTTCTGGCCTCTTCAGGAAGTTTGTAGTAGAAAGACTATTTCATAGTTAGATGTCCATGAGGCTGATCTGCACAGCCTTTTTCTCAGGTAGACAGAAGTCCACTGACCTGACCAGGATGAGAAAGGAAAGAACACATGACCTCTGGTCAAGGAGTTTTTTGGCTTTCTTTCTAACTGTGATTCCACACATCCCCTTCCTTATCCCACATGAATCACTATTCACACCTGAAAAACTCCCCCTCTGTTATGTGGACAATCTGCACCTTCTTCCTCAACACTAAAACCCTGTCTATCAATACACCATTGATCTCTCCATTACATCCTCAATCCTCAAATCTAACCAGTCCTTATTAACTGAACCAAGAGAATAATACAGAAAATTACAGTGATCCAGAATAGAAGGGGAGTAAGGTCTGCATTCTAGCATATTTTTTAAATTAATTTTTATTAAAGAAATTATTTGTTTTACAATTTAACCCCCAATCTTAATTCCCTCCCCCCACCCCCCACGGAATGCAATCTGTTAGTCTTTACTTTGTTTCCATGTTGTACCTTGATCCAAATTGGGTGTGATGAGAGAGAAATCATATCCTTAAAGAAGAGAAGAGAAGTCTAAGAGGTAACAAGATCAGACAATAAGATATCTGTTTTTTTCTAAATTAAAGGGAATAGTCCTTGCACTTTGTTCAAACTCCACAGCTCCTTATCTGGATACAGATGGCACTCTCCTTTGCAGACAGCCCAGTATTGTTACCGATTGTTGCACTGGTGGAATGACCAAGTCCTTCAAGGTTGAACATCACTGCCATGTTGCTGTTAGGGTATACAGTTTTTCTGGTTCTGCTCATCTCACTCAGCATCAGTGCATGCAAATCACTCCAGGTTTCCCTGAAATCCCGTCTTTGCCACCATAAACAGGGCTGCTATAAATATTTTTGTACAAGTAAAGTTTTTACCCTTTTTCATCATCTCTTAAGGGTATAGAACCAGTAGTGGTATTGCTGGGTCAAAGGGTATGCACATTTTTGTTTTCATTTGGGCATAGTTCCAAAGAGCTCTACAGAAGGGTTGGATGAGTTCACAGCTCCACCAACAGTGTAATAGTGTCCCAGATTTCCCACATCCCTTCCAACAATGACCATTATTCTTTCTGGTCATATTGGCCAGTCTGAGAGGTGTGAGGTGGTACCTCAGAGAAGCTTTAATTTGCATTTCTCTAATAATTAATGATTTAGAGCACTTTTTTCATATGGCTATGAATTGTTTTGATCTCATCATCTGTAAATTGCCTTTGCATATCCTTTGCCCATTTGTCAATTGAGGAATGGCTTTTTTTTAAAATAAAAATGACACAGTCCTCTGTATATTTTAGAAATGAGTCCTTTGTCAGAATCATTAGTTGTGAAGATAGTTTCCCAATTTACTACATTTCTTTTGATGTTGGTTACATTGGTTTTATCTGTGCAAAAGCTTTTTAATTTAATGTAATCGAAAACATCTAATTGGTTTTTGGTGATGTTCTCCAACTCTTCCTTAGTTATAAACTGCTCCCCTTTCCATAGATCTGACAGGTAAGCTAGTCCTTGATCTTCTAATTTGCTTATAGTATTGTTTTTTATGTCTAAGTCCTGTAACCATTTGGATCTTATCTTGGTAAAGGGTGTGAGGTGTTGGTCTAATCTAAGTTTCTTCCATACTAACTTCCAATTATCCCAGCAGTTTTTATCAAAGAGGGAGTTTTTATCACAATGGCTGAACTCTTTGTGTTTCTCAAACAGCAGACTACTATAATCATCTCCTGCTTTTACACCTAGTCTATTCCACAGTTCCACCACTCAATTTCTTAGCCAATACTAAACAGTTTCAAGGACTGATGCTTTATAATATAATTTTAGATCAGGTTGGGCTAAGCCACCTTCTTTTGCACTTTTTTTTTCATTAAGCTCCTGGAAATTCTTGACTTTTTATTTCTCCATATGAATTTACTTACAATTTTTCTAACTCATTAAAGTAATTTTTTGGAATTTTGATTGGTAGGGCACTAAAAAGACAGTTTAGTTTTGGTAGAATTGTCATTTTTATTATGTTAGCTAGACCTATCCATGAGCAGTTGATATTTGCCCAGTTATTTAAATCTGATTTAATTTGTGTGAGAAGTGTTTTATAATTGTTTTCAAAAACTTTCTGAGTCTGTCTTGGCAAATAGACTCCCAAATATTTTATATTGTCTGAGTTTACTTTGAGTGGGATTTTTCTTTCTAGCTCTTCCTGCTATTTCTTGCTAGACATATATAGAAAAGTTGAGGATTTGTGAGGCTTTATTTTATAACCTGCGACTTTGCTAAAATTGCTAATTATTTCCAGTAGTTTTTTGGATGATTTCTTGGGATTCTCTAGGTAGACCATCATGTCATCTGCAAAGAGTGAGAGTTTTGTGTCTTCCTTCCCAATTCTAATTCCTTCAATTTCTTTTTCTTCTCTAATTGCTGATGCTAAGCATTTCTAATATAATATTGAATAGTAGTGGTGATAATGGGCACCCTTGTTTCACCCCTGATCTTATTTGGAATGCCTATAGCCTCTCCCCATTGAGTATAATGCTTGTTGATGGTTTCAGATAGATACTGCTAATTATTTTAATGAACAGTCCATTTATTCCTACACTCTATACTGTTTTTAATAGGAATAGATGCTGAATTTTGTCAAAAGCTTTTTCAGCATCTATTGATATGATCATATGATTTCTGGTAGATTTGTTGTTGATATAATTGAGTATACTAACAGTTTTCCTAATATTGAACCAACCCTGCATTCCTAGAATAAATACTACTTGATCATAATGTATTATTGTAGTGCTAACTTGTTGCAATCCTTTTGTTAAGATTTTATTTAAGATTTTTACATCTATATTCATCAGGGAAATAGGTCTATAATTTTCTTTCTCTGTTTTAACTCTTCCTGGTTTGGGTATCAGCACCATATTGGTTTCATAGAAAGAGTTAGGCAGAGTTCCATCTTTCCCTATTTTTCCAAAGAGTGTATATAGAATTGGAACCAAGTGTTCTTTAAATGTTTGGTAGAATTCACTTGTGAATCCATCAGGCCCTGGAGTTTATTTTAGGAAGTTCAATTATGGCTTGTTGAATTTCTTTTTCTGAGATAGCATCATTTAGGTATTTAATCTTTACTTCATTTAACCTGGGCAACTTATATTTTTGTAAATATTCATCCATTTCACTTAGATTATAAAATTTATTGGAATAGAGTTGGTCAAATTAATTTTGAATTATTACTTTAATTTCCTCATTGGTGGTGAGTTCACATTTTTTCATTTATGATACTAGCAATTTGGTTTTCTTCTTTCTTTTTTATAATAAAATTCACCAGAGGTTTATCAATTTTATTGTTTTGTTCATAATACCAAGTTTTGGTTTTATTCATTAATTCAATAGGTTTTTTTTTACTTTTGATTTTATTAATTTTTCCTTTAATTCTTATAATTTCTAATTTTGTATTTAATTGGGGATTTTTGATTTGTTCTTTCTCTAATTTTTTTAATTGCATGTTTAGTTCATTGATTACCTCTTTCTCCAACTTATTCATGTAAGCATTTAGAGCTGTAATATATCCCCTGAGAGTTGCTTTGAATGAATCCCATAGCTTTTGGTATGTTGTTTCATTATTATCATTATCTAGGATAAAATGATTAATTCTTTCTATAATTTGTTTTAGGTCCACTCATTTTTTAAAATGAGGTTATTCAGTTTCTAATTTGTTCTGGGTCTATATCTCCTTGGCCCAGTATTGCATATGACTTTTATTGCATTGTGATCTGAGAAAGATGTGTTCACTATTTCTGACTTTCTGCATTTGATCATTAGGTTTTTATGTCCTAGTACATGGTCAATTTTTGTATAAGTTCCATGTACTGCATAGAAAAAGGTATATTCCTTTCTATCCCTGTTCAGTTTCCTCCATAAGTCTAGCATATCTAATTTTTCTAACAAATTATTTACCTCCTTAACTTCTTTCTTGTTTATTTTATGATTTGATTTATCTGGAACTGATAGCAGGAGGTTGAGGTCTCCCACTAGTAGAGTTTTGCTGTCTATGTCTTCCTGTAGTTCTTTCAGCTTCTCCTTTAAGAATTTGGGTGCTGTCCCACTGGGTGCATATATATGCAGTATTGAAATGATTTTATTGTCTATGGTACCTTTTAGGAGGATAAAGTTTCTCTCCTTATCTCTTTTAACACTATCTATTTTTGCTGCTGCTTTGTCTGAGATAAGGATTGCTACCCCTGCTTTTTTTACTTCAGCTGAAGCAAAATATATTTTGCTCCAACCTTTTACCTTTACTCTATATCTCCATGCTTCAAATGAGCTTCTTGTAAGCAGCCTATTATAGGATTCTGGTTTTTAATCTATTCTGCTATTTGCTTACCTTTTAAGGGAGAGTTCATCCCATTCACATTCAAGGTTATGATTACTACTTCTTTATTGCCCTCAGCGCTATCTTCCCTCTGTTTGTATTTTTCCCTTCCCCCCTTATCCATATTCCCCAGTATTTTGTTTCTGAATACCACCCCCTTCAGTGTGTTTGCCCTTCTATATCACCCCCTCCACTTGCTTTCCACTTTCATTTTTCCCTTTGCTATTTCTCCCTTTTCCCCCTCTCCCCTTCCCTTTCTCCATCTCTAACTCCCCTTTTCCCCTTTTAATACATGAAAGGTTGGATGTTTTATAAGTTAACTGAGTATGTGTAGGTTGACTTTAAGCAAAGTCTGTTGAGAAGAAGATTCAGGTGTTTCTCATCTGCTCCCTTCTTCCCCTCTATTACCATAGGTTTTTTGTACCTTTTAGCGTAATGAGATTTACCCCATTCAATCCCATCCCTCCTCCAGTCTCTTTCCTGTCCCCCTTTTTAAGGAGGTAGTGTTTTTTAGATCATTCTATCTAAGTCATAGAAAATGCTGAGTGTCTGTCCCTTCTAATTCAGTATATTCTATCGAATAGAGTCAAAATTCCTGAGAGTTATTAGAGTCTTTCTCCAAAGTGGAGTTAAAGCCACTTACATCCCATTAGATAGCAGTCTGATGGTTAGGTCATGAATGTCCATCATTTCTGGCTAGGTATATTCTCTCTGTTAGAGTTACAATTCTCAAGATTTATGAGAATCTTTTTTCCACCATGCTGGGCTATAGCCAGTTTCAACTTACTGTATAGCATGTTTTTTTCCTTTTATGCCCCCCCCCCTTTTTTTACCTTTTCATGTGTCTCTTGAACCTCCTGTTTGATGTCCAAATTTTCTGTTTAGCTCTGGTCTTTTCATCAGAACTTTTTGGAATTCTTCCATTTCATTAAATGTCCATCTTTTTCCCTGGAAGAGAAGGCTCAGCTTTGTGGGATAGTGCATTCTTGGCTGCATTCCAATCTCCCTTGCTCTTCGAAATATCTCGTTCCAGGCCCTTCGATCCCTTAATGTTGATGCAGCCAAGTCCTGTGGTTCCTTCATATTTAACTTGTTTCTTTCTGTCTGCTTGCAGGATTTTCTCTTTTATCTGACAGTTCTGGAGTTTGGACACAACATTCCTTGGTGTTTTCATTTTAGGATTTTTTTCTGGTGGGGATCGATGTACTCTTTCAATAACTACTTTGACCTCCAATTCCATGATATCAGGGCAGTTTTCCATCACTAGATCCTGTAATATTAAGTCCAGGCTTTTTTTCTCATAAATGTTTTCGGGAAGTCCTATAATTTTCAGGTTGCCCCTCCTCGATCTATTCTCGAGTTCAGTGGTTTTGTTGATGAGGTAGTTTACATTTTCTTCTATTTTTTCTATTTTTTGATTTTGTCTAACTGACTCTTGCTGTCTCATTAGTTTCTTTAGGCTCCATTCTTTTTTTAGGGGAGGAGCTTTCTTCATTAACCTTTTGCAACTCCTTTTCCAATTGGTCAATTCTACTTTTGAAAGGGCTTTCCATTTGACCAATTGAGGTTTTGAGAGAATTATTCTCATTTTGTATTTGTCCAATTGATGATGTGAGAGATTTATTCTCATTTTGTATTTGTCCAATTGATGATCTGCGAGATTTATTCTCCTTTTGCATTTGTCCAATTGTACTTTCTAAGGTTTTGTTTTCTTGTTGCAAGGTATTAATTGTCTCTCCCAAATTTTTAAGCTCCTTCCTTATTTCTTCAAATTCTTTTTGTGCTGAATACCAGATCATATTCTCCTCAGAGGTTCCAGGTCTCTCTGAGTTAGGGCCTTTCCCTTCCAAGAATTTTTCTATGCATCCACCTTTCTGCTGACCCTTCTTCATTTTGCTAAGACCTTAGTTGGGGAGGGACTGGTTTGCAGAGGCTTGGGATCACCAAAGGCTTTACTTACTGAGTGCAGTTTCTCTGGCTGGCCAGTAGGAGGTGTTGGTTGCTTTCTCTGGAGTGTCTGTGACCTTGGTTGAGGCCTTCTCCCTTTGCTTGAAGGGAGGAGTTAGAGCTATTGAATTATTTTGCCTTCAATCAATGGTGGGCTTTACCCTGGCCTGAGGTCATTCCTCAGCTGGGCTGGTTCTTCTGCTCACACACCTGGGCCTGAGGCAGAAGTAGTTTGCATTTGTTTGTTTGGGAGGAGGTCTGAGTTATAATGGGACTCTTGAGTTCCTCAGACCAGAGGAGCCCAGATGGTGTCTGCAGCTCTCCTGCTCCAGAACTCTCCCCCCAGCCCTGTTGGCAAGCTCCCCGGGGGGGGGGGGGGACAGTGCCAATACCAGTGCCTCTGCTCCCTAGTTGACTCAAGCCTCTGCTGTCTAACCCCAACACTGATCTAGAAGTTCAGGCTCTCCGGCCCTCAGTCTCCGGGCTCCGATTCAGCTGCTAATCTCACTGATTGGGGCTGATCCTCCCTCTGATCCCAGACTCACCTGCCCGAATTCGGCCAAAGCTGCTGCAGGAGACAAACCCTGAAGTATATGTTCTTTTTCCTGGCTTTTCTTTCTGGGTTTTGTGGGTTGGATTTCTTTTAAGAGGTTTGTTTCATGTGATAGATGGGGAAGAGATCAGGAGGTTTTAGAACTGTGCCTGTCTTCTCTTCGCCATCTTGGCCGGAAGCCTCTAGAATATTTCAAAAATAGAGATTCATAAGAAGAGGTTCATGTTCCCTAGACATCCTCTCTACATTAGCGCCAGGAAGGTTTCAATGCTACATGGAATTGGCAACTTCCAGTGCCTAAGGGATGGCAGTCCTTTTCCTATCATTGTCTTGGCTTTACATTGATAGTGACAAATTCTTCCCTATACTGAGACAGATCTTCTCTTGATCTTTCCATACTCACTTAATCATGTCCTAGATCACTTCTGCCCTTTGAAAATGAAATAATTGAAAAAGTTATCTATTATAGTGGCTTCATTTTCTCTCCTCTCACTATCTTCTTTACTCCTTAGAGTCTATATTCAGAATACATCACTCCACTGAAACAACTCTCTCCAATGTTAGTCATAATCTCTAAATTACCAAATCCACTCATCTTTTCTTTGATCTCTGCAGCCTTTGACCCTGTTGCTCACTCTCACCTCTTCAATAATCTCTTCTCTCTAGATTTTTAGGTCATCCTTTTTCATCAATTAATTTTCCTCCTACTAATCTGACTTCTCAGCCTGCTTTGCTGGATCCTCCTCCAGACTACATCCTCCAAGTGGAGGGGTCCCTTAATTTCCCTTCCAAGGTTTTCTTCCTTTCTCCCCCAATACTTCTTCATTGGTATCTCATTAGTTCCCATGAATTTAAAGACCATCTCTATGATCATTATTCTCAACTCTATCCTCCCCCTAAAGGAAATGAGGGAAGGAACAGAGAGGATGGGAGAGAAGCAAGGAATGAAGCAAGCAACCAAAGAAGATAACAAGGAACAATGGAGTGAAGGAATGAATAAAGGAAGGATGCAAAGGGAGAAATTGATTGAGACAAAGAGAGTCACAAGCAGAAAGAGAGTTCTTTCCTCAATGTACATTCTCCAGTCTTTCATTAAACATAAGGTAGAATATATGAGTTTGAATCTCGGGACACATCATTATCTATTGTACTTTCCTTACTTTTGTCTTAACTTCAAAATTTACTTAAATTAAACAAGAGATTAACTAAGTCACTAGGCCTAGTGAAGATGTTTTCCTCTTTCCTTGCCTCATTTTGACAAACAACTGGAGTTGGCTTCTGCCACTGGCACCATCTTCTTCCTGTTCAGGCTGCTAGGAAGGTAATCATAGTATTAACTGACCATGAGACTGTTTTCTACAAGTTGGTGAGCAGAGTCCCCCTGAGCTGTGCAGAGTGAGAAGGGAAATGGCACTTGAGCTGTGAACCCAAGTATATTCCTGCTTTCTTTCCCACACTTGTCCCCAGAGCCCCCTTCTGCACTCTCTCCTCTGTCCATAATCTTCACCCTCCATCCCACCATTGAAAGCCCAATTGCCATGCTGCCCTCCTCCCCCCTAGCAGTTCCTGACCCCAGGATCTCTCCTGATCTTGTCATTGGTAATACTATCACATTTGGCATGGACAAAGCACATCTTTTCTATCAGTACCAGAGCATCTATAAGGACAAGAAACAGTGACCTGGCCTAAGTTAAGACATCCAAGTCCATGGACAATATTCATGGAGGGCTCTGAGTGAAGCAGATGGGTCATGCTCCTTACTTCATAAATGGAAGGAAACTATTTAGGGAAGGCAGGGGATTGCCTCAGGCTTACTGTGCTCCTTGTGCATTCCAGACTGCTCCAATGCTGGGAGGGGGATGAGTGGGGTTGAGTTTACTTTTTACTTTAGCACACAGTCATAACTAAAGATTTCCAGAACCCCCAGATCAATGGGGAACCTGCATGGCAAATTCTGGGGAGTGAATTCCCAGGGACCACGGGACCACAAAACCTCGTTTTCTGAGGAGGGAAAGGCTAAGGTGGAACTGAACTAGCCTGGAAGGCAAGACAGCCCCAAGCTCAAAGTGTGTGATTCCCCAATCTCACTGTGAGATCTTAGTCATGTTCCTGCCCTCCTCTGGACCTCAGTAATACTCTTAATGAGGAAACTGGAACCAATGAGCTCTGAGGTATCTTTTAATGTTCCATCCTATAAGCCCATTCACACTCCACTCCCATAGTCATGTGAAACTAACCCAGCTAAGTCTAGGCAAGTTCTGAATTAATTGTCACCAAAACACTAGAATAGAACCTGCTTTTCTGTCTCCTGAGGCAGAGGTACCCCCAACCCTTGCCTTCTTACAAGGATTTCCATTTCTCAGATCCTGGGGAGTTACAAGCCAATGTCTCATAGGGACTAGGAGGGGACTTTTTCACTAATAGAGACAGAAGTTCTGTGGTCTAGGGCTTGTGTATCCTGTCCCCTTATCTCCCATTTTCAAGAGTCTGAGTATCAGGTGGGTTGTGGGCTGATCCTCTGGTATCTCTTGTCTCTCTGCTATCATCTCATAATCTTGGGAATCCTCAGGAAGCCACAAGCCAAGTCAAGATTAGTCTGTGAAAAGTGAACCCCTCTTCCCATGTCTACCTCAGAGTTCCCAATTCTGATTGAGTAGCGGATGTATAGTGATGTCAATGGACACATTGAGGAAGCAGAAGTTTTCCTCTAGCCAACCACAGCCCTCCCTCCACTGGTGCCAGTGGACCAAACATCCCACCCACTTGTCTCCCTCTAGTCCCTAACTCCACCCCCTTGCCAGCTCAGGCTCATATCCCCTCTCCCATTGCATCTCCAAGTGATTCAATATCCAGTGGGGTTTCCTGACTATAACCATTCTGGAAGGGGATAAGAATGAGAAGATCTCAGGAGATGGGGCTCATGCCTAGAGATCCCCTTCTGTCTGTGTAGATGCTCCTCTCTTCCCCTTCAAAGTCATTGACTTTGTACCTTCTTATCCAAGAGGATTCAAACATTTCTCTGTAAATTCATGTAAGGGAGAAATACTACAACCTGAATATTCCGTATATGGAATATTTATTTTTATATAATCCAATATAGAGTAAAGGATTCTTATATTTCAATTACATATATTCCCTGCATTCATCTATAAGTACTCATACACTACAGTCACGGGCCTATAAAGTGTACAAAACTTATATTTGCATAAATGAATATACAATGTAGGACAGCTCATATAGTTGAAGACAGAGATCAGAATCATTGATGTGTAGTAAATATATCAATATATTTATGCTTGTGTACTCAGATTTTTTTTATTCCTATGTACATGTACTCATGTATTCTTTCTATCAATCCATTTAACATGATCTGTATTCACTTCTTTCAAATACAAATAACTATTCTCTCAATTCTTATGTATCTGAGTACTCAAACATTCTCATATATAAGCTTATATTCTCTCTCTCTCTCTCTCTCTCTCTCTCTCTGTCTCTCTCTCTGTCTGTCTGTCTGTCTCCATTTACTGATAACAATTTTCTCATACCCTCTCTATGCTTGATACTATTCTATTTCTTCTGTCCCTGTCAGAAAACAAATGAAAATTTTTGTGTCTATACACAGGATGTAGGATGTATGTCTTTATTCCTATATAGGGATACAGACAGACAATAAGGGTGCCAGGATATATACAAATAGGAACTGAATGAACACTGTTAAAGGAAGCATGCACATAGCAATAATGAAAGATTATATAAGTGGTCAAAATGCTAAATAATATATAGGAATAATACACAACCAGGAGGGGATCATTTGATAGAAGTCCTGTGTATCCTGTGTAGCTTGTGTATCCTGTCCCCTTATCTCCCATTCTCAAGAGCCTGAGATTCAGGTGGGCTTTGGACTGGTCCTCTGCCATCTCCTGTCTCTGTGATATCACCTCATAACCGTGGGAGTCCTCAGGGAGCCACCAGCCAAGCAGAGATTAATCTGGGCAAATTAAACCCCTCTGCCCATGTCAGTCTCCAAGCCCCCAATTCTGGCTGTGCAAAGATGGCTAGTGACATCAGTGGGTACATTGAGGAGGCAGGAGTCTTCCTCTTGCCAACCACAACTTTCCCTCCTCTGGTCCCCACTAGACATCCCATTCATTTGTCTCCCTTTCGGCAGCATACCTACCTCTATCTCCTTGTCTGCTCAGGCTCTTATCTCTTCCCCCCACTGCTTCTACAAGTGCCTCTATTTCCAGTGGTGTTTCTTGTCTGTGACCATTCAGGGAGGGGACAGGGAATGAGAGGACCTCAGTTACTGGGGCTGATGCCCAGAGACATCCTGCTGCCTGTGCAGACATCCCACTCTCCCCCTTCAAAACCACTGACTTTGTGTATTCTTATCTAGGAGGGCTCAAATATTTCCTCTGTACATTCATGTAAGGGAGAAGTACTCCCATCCTTTATCTTCCTCATGTGAAATATTCATTTGATTGTATAATTCAATACAGAGCAAAGAACTCCTAAAATTCATTTATATATATATATATATATATATATATATATATATATTCTCTATATTTATAAGTACTCATACACTACAGTTGCTAAAGTATATATAACTCATATTTGTGTTAATGATTATATAACATAAGACAACTCATACCTAAGAAGACAGAACAGAAGCATCTCTTCATAGTACCTACATATAGATACATAGATGCTTGTGTTCTCAGGTTTTTTTTTATTCCCATAAGTATGTACTCATATATTCATTCTATCAATCCATTTATATGATTTGTAGTCTCTTCTCTTAAATACTGACAACTATTCTCTCTATTCCTATGGATCTGAGTATTCACACTTGCATTCTATTTTCATGTACTGAAGCATATATAAGCTCATGTATAAGTTTATGTTCTCTCTCCATTCACTGGTAAGTATTCTTTCATACCCTCCCTATACCGGATATTATTCTATTGTTTTTCTCCCTACTAGAAAATACAGGAAGACATTTGGGTACCAGGTTGTATACAAATAGAAACTGAATGAATGCTGGTAAAGGATTTACTCACATAGCAATATAGAAAGATCATGAAAGTTGTCATAAATATTAACATATAGAGGTAATACATGAGTCATCATATATGAGTCAAAAAGACCATATACTGTTTTATACATATAAAATACAGATTGCTTATATATGTTTTTATGTGGATGTGTGTGGTCACTAGGGAAATTTTTGGCAAACTTACATCTATTTATAAATATCAAAAGTGTGTATATATAATATAATATATATAAATATATATGTATATTTGTGCTTAAATATGAAATGCCAGGAAATAAAGTATTAGTAAATAGGAATATATAAAAAGAACATATCAATATTCAGATGGATGAATATAGTGAGAGAAGAAATGATTCTTCTTAGGTATCAAAATACACAAGAAAGATCATAATGCTCACCTCTTATGAGATGTATCCAGATCTTTCCACATCCTTATCCATGAGATTTTCCTTAAAAGGTGAGGTTCTCAGTCTTTTCTGCCTTTGTCTGCACATCTGCTTCATTTTCTAAGTTAAATTAGTATTTTTTCATGTCTCCTTTGTGTCCTCACCAAGATTACTAATGAAAAATTATTAAGAATATTTTATGAACTAATTGTCCAGGAAGTACATAAGTATTATTGTATATGATCATAGGTGTGTCTGTGGTTCTTTCTGCCCAGCCCCTCCACAGCTCCTCAACAGACATCCCACTCACTTGTTACCTTATAATGAGTATCATTCCCTCTCACACACATTTTTCTCTCCTCCACCCTTGCTTCTGCTCACTTTCTGTTCTCTAAAAGAACTTCTCTGCCTCAGTTTCCCTCCCTCACTGCTATTACAAATGACTTAAGCTCCCAATGGACTTTCCTGACTGTGGTTGTTCTGGTAATGAGGTACACAGGCAGAGGACTCCAGGGACTGAACTGATGATATTCATCGAGCCCCTGCTCTGTGCCCAGACCTCCCTATGTCACCCTCTGCAAAACCACTGAGTTTTGTGTATTCCTATCCAGGAAGGCACAAATATTTTTCTGATAGATTCAGCACATAAGTGAGGAGTTCTCCATTCCTTCTCCATGCCTCTTTATGAATGAAGAAAGACTCTTTAAAAATCTGCATAGGAAACTTTAGACATATATGTGTCTACATGTACTAATTTAAACTTTCTATAAAATCATTTATATTTTTATTAATCCTATTTCCTCATAAATATGAGCCTAAGAGTACTCCTACATTCATACTCAGTTCTTTTAAATGGAATTTCAAATTCTGTCTTTTCATATTTGTGTGTGTGTGTGTGTGTGTGTGTGTGTGTGTGTGTGTGTACAGGCTTACATTTTTGCTATGTTCACTCTTTTTTTTTAAGTTTTTTGTTTTGTGAAAACACAATGGGAGGGGGCAGTTAGGTGTTGCAGTGGATAGAGCAAGGAACACTTAATAATTACCTAGCTGTGTATCCTTGAGCAAGCCACTAGCCACTTAACCCCCATTGTCTTGTAAAAAAAAATAATTACCTAGCTGTGTGGCCTTGGGCAAACTACTTTAACCCCACTGCCTTGCAAAAACTAAAAGCAAAACAAAACACAGTGAGATTAAGTGACTTGCCCAAGGTCACACAGCTAGGCCATTATTAACTGTCTGAGGATGAATTTGAACACAGGTCCTCCTGACTCTAGGACTGATGCTCTGTCCACTGCGCCACTTCGCCAATACAAAATTTATTCAAGGCAATGTGGTTGAGACATGCCCAATGTCACACAGCTAGGCAATTATTAAGTATCTGTGGATGGATTTGAACTCAGGTCCTCCTGACTCAAGGAGTGGTGTTCTATCTACTGTGCAACCTAGCAGATGCAAAATTATTCAAGGAAATGAGGTTACGAGACTTGCCCAAGGCCACAAAGCTAGGCAATTGTTAAGTGTCTGAGGTCCAATTTGAACTCAGGGTCTCCTGAGTCCAAGGCCAGTGCTCTATCCTATGTGCCAAGATGCTACCCCCAAAACTATTCATTCAATGAGCTTAAGAGCCTTTCCAAGGCCACAAAGATGTGCAATTCTTAAGGGTCTGAGGTCAGATTTGATCTCAGGCCCTCCTGACTCCAGGGCTAGCGCTCTATCCTACATGCCAGCTAGACATCCCATAAATTATTAAAGTCAATGAGGGTAAGAGACGTGCCAAGTTCCTACAGCTCAGCAATTTTAAGTGTTCAAGGGCACATTGGAACTCACGGTCTCCTGATTCCAGGGCCAGAGTTCTATCATCTGTGTCACCTAGTTGCCCCAAAAGTTATTCAAGGTACCGAGGTTGAGACTTGCCCAAGGTCACACAGATAGGCAATTATTAAGTTTTTTGAGGTCGGATTTGAATTCAGGTCCTCCTGAATCCAGGACCAGTGCTCTATTCTATGTGCCAAGAAGCTACCCCCAAAATTATTCATTCAATGAGGTTAATAGCCTTCCATTGCCACACAGCTGGGCAATTATTAATGTCTGAGGTCGGTTTTGAACTCAGGACTTCCTGACTCAAGGCTCAGTGCTCTATCCTATGTACCAGCAAGAAGTCCCACAAATTATTCGAGTCAATGAGGGTAACAGACTTGCCAAGTTCCTATAGCTAGACAATTTTAAGTGTCAGAGGGCAGATTTGAACTAAGTGCCTGTTGAAATCAGAGTCAGGGCTCTATCCTCTGTGCCACCTAGTTGCCCCAAAATTTATTCAAGGCAATCATGTAGAGACTTGCCCAAGGTTACACAGCTAGGCAATTATTAAGTTTTTGAGGTCAGAATTGAATTCATGTACTCCTCAATCAAGGGCCAGTGATCATTTTATCCTATATAATGACAATAAAGAAATAACATACCAAAACCTATGGGATTCACTCAAAGTGGCTGTCAGGGGATATATATTATATCTTTAAATGCTTACATGAATAAATTAGAGAAAGAGGACATCAATGAACTAAATATGCAACTAAAAAAATAGCGAAAAAACAAATTAAAAATCTCCAATTAAATACCAAATTAGAAATTCTAAAAATTAAAGGTGAAATTAATAAAATTGAAAGCAAAACTATTGAATTAATTATTAAAACCAAAAGTTGGTTTTATGATAAAAACCAATAAAATTGATAAACCTCTGGTCAATTTTATTATGAAAAAGAAATAAGAAAACCAAATTGCTAGTATCATAAATGAAAAAGGTGAACTCACTACCAATGAGGAGGAAATTAAAGTAATAATTTGAAATTATTTTGCCCAACTCTAAGCCAATAAATTTGATAATCTAAGTGAATGGGATGAATGTTTACAAAAATATAAGTTGCCCAGGTTAAAGGAAGAAGAGATTAAATACCTAAACGACCCTATCTCATAAAAAGAAATTCAACAAGCCATTACTAAACTCCCTAAGAAAAAATATCCAGGGCTGAATGGATTCACAAGTGAATTCTACCAAACATTTAAGGAACAATTGGTTCCAATTCTATATAAACTCTTTGGAAAAATAGGGGAAGACGTAACTCTGCCTGACTCTTTCTATGACACCAATATGGTGCTGCTACCTAAACCAGGAAGAGTTAAAACAGAGAAAGAAAATTATAGACCTATCTCACTGATGAATATAGATGCAAAAATCTTCAATAAAATCTTAGCAAAATGATTACAACCAGTTATCACAGGGATAATATGTTATGACCAAGTAAGATTTATTCTAGGAATGCAGGGTTGGTTCCATATTAGGAAAACTGTTAGCATAATCAATTATATCAACAACAAACTTATCAGAAATTTTATGATCATATCAATAGATGCCGAAAAAACTTTTGACAGCACCCATTCCTACTAAAAACACTCTAGAGTCTAGGAATAAATGGACTCTTCCTTAGAATAATTAGCAGTATCTATCTGAAACCATCAACAAGTATTATATTCAATGGGGAGAGGCTAGAGGCATTCCAAATAAGATCAGGGGTGAAACAAGGGTGCCCATTATCACCACTACTATTCAATATTATATTAGAAATGTTAGCATAAACAATTAGAGAAGAATAAAAAATTGAAGGAATTAGATTTGGGAAGAAAGAGACAAAACTCTCAATCTTTGCAGATGACATGATGGTCTAGCTAGAGAATCCCAAGTAATCATCCAAAAAACTACTGGAAACAATTAGCAATGTTAGCAAAGCCGCAGGATATAAAATAAACCCTCATGAATCCTCAACTTTTCTATATACAACTAGGAAGATACAGCAGGTAGAGCGAGAAAGAGAAATCCCATCAAAGTAAGCTCAGACAGTATTAAATACCTGTGAGTCTATTTGCCAAGACAGACTCAGAAACTTTTTGAAAACAATTATAAAACACTTCTCACTCAAATTAAATAAGATTTAAATAACTGGGCAAATATCAACTGCTCATGGATAGGTAGAGCTAATATAATAAAAATGACAATTCTACCAAAACTAAACTACCTGTTTAGTGCCCGACCAATCAAAATTCCAAAAAATTCCTTCAATGAGTTAGAAGTTGTAAATAAATTCATATGGAGAAATAAAAAGTCAAGAATTTCCAGGGATTTAATGAAAAAAGAGCACAAGAATGGGGCTTAGCCCTACTTGATCGAAAATTATATTATAAAGCATCAGTCATCAAAACTGTCTGGTACTGGCTAAGAAAAAGAGTGGTGGATCAATGGAATAGACTAGATGCAATAGCAGGAAACAACTATAGTAATCTGATGTTTGATAAACCCAAAGAGTCCAGCTATTGGGATTAAAAACTCTCTAATTGATAAAAGGTGCTGGGAAAATTGAAAGTTAGTATGGAAGAAACTTATATTAGACCAATACCTCACACTCTTTACCAAGATAAGATCCAAATGGATACAGGATTTAGACATAAAAAACAATAAGCAAATTAGAAGTTCAAGGACTAGTTTACTTGCCAGATCTATGGAAAGGGAAGTAGTTTATGACTAAGGAAGAGATAGAGAACATCACCAAAAACAAACTAGATGATTTCAATTACATTCAATTAAAAAGCTTTTACACAGATAAAACCAATGTAAACAAGATCAAAAGAAATGCAGTAAACTGGGAAACAATCTTTACAACTAATGATTCTGAGAAAGGACTCATTTTTAAAATATACAGAGAATTGAGTCATATTTTTTTCTAAAAAAAGCCAGTCCCCAGTTGACAAATGGTCAAAGGATATGGAAAGTCAATTTACGATTGATGAGATCAAAGCAATCCATTAGTCATATGAAAAATTAATCTAAATCAATAATTATTAGCAAAATGCAAATTAAAACTTCTCTCAGGTACCACCTCACACCTCTCAGAATGGCCAATATGACCAGAAAGGATAATGATCATTGTTGGAAAGGTTGTGGGAAATCTGGGACACTATTACAATGGTGGTGGAGAGGTGAGCTCATCCAACCTTTCTGTAGAGAAATTTGGAAATAAGTCGAAAGGGAAACAAAAATGTGCATACCCTTTGACCCAGCAATACCACTACTGGGTCTATACCCTGAAGAGATAATGAAAAAGGCTAAAAACAACACTTATATGGGGCGGCTAGGTGGTGCAGTGGATAAAGCATCAGCCTTGGAGTCAGGAGTACCTGGGTTCAAATCCGGTCTCTGATACTTGATAATTACCTAGCTGTGTAGCCTTGGACAAGACACTGAACCCCATTTACCTTGCAAAAACCTAAAAAAAACCCCCAAAAACCCATCACTTGTACAAAAAAATATTCCTAGCAGCCCTGTTTGTGGTGGAAAAGAACTGGAAATCAAATAAATATCCTTCAATTGCGGAATTGCTTAGCAAACTGTGGTATAGGTATGTCATGGAACACTATTGTTCTATTAGAAAGCAGGAGGAATGGGAATTCAGGGAAGCCTGGGGGGGATTTGCATGAACTGATGCTAAGTGAGTTGAGCAGAACCAGAAAAACACTGTAAACCCTAACAAGAACATGAGGGTGATGGTCAACCTTGATGGACATCATCATTTCATCAGTGCAACAATCAGAGACAATTTGTGGCTGTCTGCCATGGAGAATACCATCTGTATCTAGATAAAGAGCCATGGAGTTTCAACAAAGTTCAAGGACTATTCCTTTTAATTTGGGAAAAATACCAGATATTTTTGTCTGATCTTCTTATCTCTTATACTTTATGTTTTTTCTAAAAGGATATGATTTCTCTTTCATCACACTCTATTAGGATCAAAGTACAACATGGAAACAATGTAAAGACTGAAAAATTGCTTTCTGTGGGGGTTGGGGAGGGGGGAGGGAAGTAGGATTGGAGGAAAATTTGTAAAACTCAAAAGAAACAAAATTTTAACGAGAAAGAAAAATCTAGGGCCAGTACTCTATCCTACGTGCCAAGAAGCTACCCCAACAAGTATTCATTCAATGAGGTTAAGAGCCTTTCCAAATCAAATATTCAATATTTGAGGTCGGATTTGATGTCAGGACCTCCTCCTTCCAGTGCTTTTGCACTGTGGCACCTAGTTGCCACAAACGTTATTAAAGACACTGAGGTTGAGACTTGCCCAATGTCACAGAGCAAGGAAATTATTAAATTTCTGAGGTCAGATTTCATGTCAGTACTGCCTGACTCCAGACCCAGTGCTCTATCCTCTGTGGCACCTAGTTGCCCCCAAATTTATTGAAGGTAATGAGTTTGAGACAAGCCCAAGGTCACATAGATAGGCAATTATTAAATTTCTGAGGTCAAACTTGAATTCAGGTCTTCTTCAATCTAGGGCATGTGCTGTAACCTATGTGCCAAGAAAGTACCCCTAAAATTAATCATTCAATGACGTTAAGAGCTTTTCCAAATAAAATATTGAGTATATGAGGTCGGATTGGATGGTAGGACCTCCTGCCTCAAGTGTCAGTGTTATATACTGTGTGGCACCTAGTTGCCCCAAAGTTATTCAAGGCACTGAGGTTGAGACATGCCCAAGGTCACACAGCTAGGCAATTATTAAGTGTTTGAGGTCGGATTTGAATTCAGGTCCTCCTGGATCAAGGGAAGTGCTCTATCCTATGTGCCAAGAAGCTACCCCAACAATTATTCATTGAATGAGGTTAAGATCCTTTCCAAGGACACACAAATGGACAATTATCAAGTGCATGAGGTCAGACTGGATGTCAGGACCTCCTGCCCCATAGGTCAGTGTTCTATCCTCTGTGTCACTTAGTTGCTCTAAAAGTTATTCAAGGCAACAAGGTTGAGACTTCCCCAAGGTCACGCAGCTAGGCAATCATGAAGAGATTGAGATCAGATTTGAATTCAGTTCCTCCTTGAGCTAGGGCCAGTGATCTATCGTATCTGCCAAGAAGCCACCCTAGCAATTATTCATTCAATGAGGTTAAGAGCGTTTCCAAGTCAAATAATGAGTGTCTGAGGTCGAATTTGAAGACAGGACCTCCTGCCACCAGGCCAGTTCTATATCCTCTGTGGCACCTAGTTGCACCAAAATTTATTGAATGCAATGAGCTTGAGATTTGCCCAAGGTCACATGGCTAGGCAAATATTAAATTTTTGAGGTCGGATTTGAATTCAAGTCTTCCTCAATCTAGGGCAAGTGTTCAACTGTCAGTGCCAAGAAGCTACCCCAAAAATTATTTATTCAATGAGGTTAACACCCTTAACAAGGCCACACAGATGGGCAATTATTAAGTGTCTGAGGATGGATTGGATCTCAGAATCTCCTGCCTCAAGTGCCAGTGCTATATACTCTGTGGTTCCTACCTTGCATAAAAGATATTCAAAGTACCGAGGTGGGGACTTGCCCAAGGTGACACAGCTAGGCAATTGGTAAGTGTTTGAGGTCAAATTTTAATTCTGGTCCTCCTCTATCTAGGGCCAGTGCTCTAAACTACATACCATGAAGCTACCCGAACATTTATACATTCAATAAGGTTAAGAGCTTTTCCAAGTAAAATGCAGTGTTTGAAGTCAGATTTCAAGACAGGACCTCATGCATTCAAAGACAGTGCTCAATGCCCTGTGGCAAGTAGTTGCCATAAAATTTATGCAAGGCACCGAGGCAGAGACTTGTCCAAGGTCACATAGCTAGGATATTATTAAGTTTTTTAGGTCGCATTTGAATTCAAGTCCTCCTCAATCTAGGGCCAGTGTTCTATCCTTTGTGCCAAGAAGCTACCCCAACAATTATTCATTCAATGAGGTTAAGAGCTTTTCCAAATAAAATATTCAGTATCTGAGGTCAGATTTGATGTCAGGATCTCCTGTCCCAGGGCCAATGCTCTACCCTCTAGTTGCCCAAAAGTTATTCAGGGCACTGACGCTGAGTCGTGTTAAAGGTCTCACAGCTAGGCAATTATTATTTGTTTGACGTCATATTTGAATTCAGGTCCTCCTCAGTCTAGGGCCAGTGCACTATCCTATGTGCCCAGAAGCTACCCCAACAATTATTCATTCAATTAGACTAAGTCTTTAGAAGTCAAATATTCAGTATCTGAGGTCAGTTTTGATGTCAGGACCTCCTCGCTGCAGGGCCAGTACACTATGCTCTGTGTCACTTAGTTACCCCAAAAGTTATTTTAGGAACTGAGGTTGAGAGTTGCCCTAGGACATACAGCTATGATATTATTACTAAATTTGTGAAGTCGCAATTCATGTGAGGACCTCCTGACTCCAGGGCCAGAGCTCTATTGTATGTGGCACCTAGTTGACACAAAAGTTATTCAAAGTACCGAAGTTGAGACTTGCCCATGGTCAGATACCTAGGCAAGTATTAAGTGTTTGAGGTCGGATTAGAATTCAGGTCCTCCTCAATTTAGGTCCAATGTTCCATGCTATGTGCCAAGAAGCTACCCGAACAGTTATTCAATCCATGAGGTTAAGTGCCTTTCCAAGGCCACAGAGATGTGTAATTATTTAGTGTCTGAGGTCGGTTTGGATGTCAGGACCTCCAGCCTCCAGGGCCAGTGCTCTATCATATTTGGCACCTAGCTGCCCCACAAGTTATTCAGGGCACAGAGGTTGAGATGTCCCCAAGGTCACAGAGGTAGGAAATTATTAAGTTTTTGAAGTTGGATTTGAATTCAGGTCCTCCTCAATCTAGGGCCAGTGCTCTATCCTATGTGCCAAGAAGCTACCCAAATAATTATTCATTCAATAAGTTTAAGAGCTTTTCCAAGACAAATAATGAGTGTCTGAGGTTGGATTTGAGGACAGGACCTCTGACAGCAGAGCCAGTGCTCTATCGTTTTTTGGCACCTAGTTGCACCAAAATTTATTGAAGGCAATGAGCTTGAGACATGCCTAAGGTCACATGGCTAGGCAAATATTAAATTTTTGAGGTCGAATTTGAATTCACATCCTCCTCAATCTAGGGAAAGTGCTCTATCCTCAGTGCCAAGAAGCTACCTCAACAATTATTCATTTGAATGAGGTTGAGAGCCTTTCTGGGGACACATGGATGGGCAATTAATAAGTGTCTGAGGTCAGATTTGATGTCAGAACTTCCTGTCTCAAGGGCAAGTGCTATATATTCTGTGGGACCTAGCTGCCTAAAAGTTATTCAAGGACCCGAGGTTGACACTTGCCCAAGGTCACACAGCTAGGAAATTATTAAGTATTTGAGGTGGCATTTGAATTCAGGTCCTCTAAAAATCTAGAGCCAGTGCTCTATCCGCTGTAGCACCTAGTTGCCCCCCAAAATTGTTCAAGGCACCGAGGTTGAGACTTGATCAAGGTCACAAAGGTGGAAATTATTTAGTGTTTGAGGTGACATTTGAATTCAGGGCCTTCTCAATCTAGGGCCAGTGCTCTATCTTATGTACCAAGAAGCTACCCCAACAATTATTCATTCAATGAGGTTCAGACCTTTCACAAGGCCACACAGATGGGCAATAATTAAGTGTCTGAGGATGGACTGGATCTCAGAATCTCCTGCATCAAGTGCCAGCGCTATGTACTCTCTGACACCTAGCTTCCCTAAAAGGTATTCAAAGTACCGGATTTGGGACTTGCCTAAGGTGACACAGCTCAGCACTTAGTTAAGTGTTTGAGGTCAGATTTGAAGTCCGGTCCTCCTCTATCTAGGGCCAGTGTTCTATACCACGTACGAAGAAGCTACCCGAACATTTATACATTCAATAAGTTTAAGAGCTTTTCCAAGTCAAACACGCAGTGTTTGAAGTCAGATTTGGAGACAGGACCTCATGCCTCCAAGGACAGTGCTCTATGCCTTGTGGCACTTAGTTGCCATTAAATTTAAACAAGGCACCAAGGCAGAGACTTGCCCAATGTCACACAACTAGGAAATCATTAAATTTTTTAGGTCGAATTTGAATTCAGGTCCTCCTCAATCTAGGGCCAGTGATCTATCCTTTGTGCCAAGAAGCTACCCCAACAATTATTCATTCAAAGAGGTTAAGAGCTCTTGCAAATCAAATGTTCAGTATCTGAGTTCAGATTTGATGTCAGAATCTCCTGTAACAGGGCCAATTCTCTATCCTCTGTGGTACCTTGTTGCCCCAAAACTTATTCAAGGTACTGAAGTTGAGTCTTTCTAAAGGTCTCACAGCTAGGCAATTATTATTTGTTTGACGTCAGATTTGAATTCAGGTCCTACTCAATCTAGGGCCAGTGCTCTATCCTATGTGCCAAGAAGCTACCCCAACAATTATTCATTCAGTGAGGTTACAAGCATTTCCAAGGCCACACAGATATAAAATTATTTAGTGTCTCAGGTTGGATTGGATGTCAAGACCTCCTTCCTCAAGGGCCAGTGGTATATATTCTGTGGCCCATTGTTGTTCCAAATGTTTTTTCAAGGCACCGAGGTTGAGACTCGACCAAGGTCACACAGCTAGGTAATTATTAAGTGTTTGGGGGGGGGGGGTTTGACTTCAGGTCCTCCTCAATCTAGGGCCAGTGCTCTATCCTATGTGCCAAGAACCTACCCCAACAATTATTCATTCAATTAGACTAATTCTTTCCAAGTAAAATATTCAGTATCTGAGGTCCGTTTTGATGTCAGGAACTCCACCCTGCAGGGCCAGTACACTATGCTCTGTGTCACTTAGTTACCCCAAAAGTTATTCAAGGAACTGAGGTTGAGACTTGCCATAGGACACAAAGCTATGTTATTATTATTAAATGGGTAAAGTCGCATTTCATGTCAGGACCTCCTGACTCCAGGGCCAGACCTCTATCATATGTGACACCTAGTTGACCCAAAAGTTATTCAGGGTACCGACATTGAGCCTTGTCAAAGGTCACACACCTAGGAAATTATTAAGGGTTTGAGGTCAGATTAGAAATCAGGGCCACCTCAATCTAGGGCCAGTGCTCTATCCAATGTGCCAAGAAGCTACCTCAACAATTATTCATTCAATGAAGTTAAGAGATTTTTCAAGTCAATTATTAAGTGGCTGAGGTCAAATATGATGTGGAGACCTCCTGACTCCAGGCCAGTGCTCTATCATATTTGCCATATTAGTTGCAACAAACGTTAGTGAAGGCACTGAGGTTGAGAAAGTATAACACAGCTAGGAAATTATTAAATGTCTGAGGTTGGATTTCATATCTGGACCTCCTGACTCCAGGGCCCGACCTCTATCGTATGTGGCACCTAGTTGATCCAAAAGCTATTCAAGCTACTGACATTGAGACTTGTACAAGGTCACACAAGAGGCAATTATTAAGGGTTTGAGGTCAAAATAGAATTCAGGGCCACCTCAATCTAGGGCTAGTGCTCTATCCAATGTGC
This sequence comes from Macrotis lagotis, assembly GCF_037893015.1. Lineage (NCBI taxonomy): Eukaryota > Metazoa > Chordata > Mammalia > Peramelemorphia > Peramelidae > Macrotis > Macrotis lagotis. Next base: position 83,212,503 of record NC_133666.1, read on the forward strand.
CAAGAAGCTACCTCAACAATTATTTATTCAATGAAGTTAAGAGATTTTTGAAGTCAATTATTAAGTGGCTGAGGTCAAATATGATGTGGAGACCTTCTGACTCCAGGCCAGTGCTCTATCATATTTGCCATCTTAGTTGCAGCAAACATTGAAGGCACTGAGGTTGAGAAAAGGTCACACAGCTAGGAAATTATTAAATGTCTGAGGTTGGATTTCATCAGGACCTCCTGATTCCAAGCCCATGCCTCTATCATCTGTGGCACCTAGTCGCCCTAAAATTTATTCAAGCTAATGAGTGTGAGACTTGCCTAAGGTCACATAGCTAGGAAATTATTAAATTTTTGAGGTCCCATTTGAATTCAGGTTCTACTATATCTATCGACAGTGCTCTATCCTATGTGCTAAGAATCTACCCCAACAATTATTCATTCAATGAGGTTAAGTGCCTTTCCATGTCAAATATTGAGTGTCTGAGGTTGGATTTGAAGACCTTACCACCTGCCCAAGGGCCAGTGCTCCATCCTCTGTGGCACCTAGTTGTCCCAAAAGTTATTCAAGGAACAGAGGTTGAGACTTGCCCAAGGACACACAGCTTTGTTATTATTAAGTGTGTGAGGTCACATTTCATGTCATAACCTCAGGACTCCAGGGCCAGACCTCTATTGTACGTAGCACCTATTTAATCCAAAAGCTATTCAAGGTACTGAAGTTGAGACTTGCCCGAGGTCACACACCTAAGCAATTATTAAGTGTTTCAGGTCGGATTAGAATTCAGGTTCTCCTCAATTTAGGGCCAACGTTCTATGCTATGTGCCAAGAAGCCACCCGGACAATTATTCAATCAATGAGGTGAAGTGCCTTTCCAAGGCCACAGAGGTGTGCAATTATTTCATGTCTGAGGTTGGATTGGATGTCAGGACCTCCAGGCACCAGGGCCAGTGCTTTATCAAATTTGGTACCTAGTTGCCCCAAAAGTTATTGAAGGCACTGGGGATGACAGTTTCCCAAGGTCACATAGGTAGGAAATTATTGATTGTCTCAGATCCCATTGGAATTCAGGTACACCTGCCAGCAGGGCTGGTGCTCTATGCTATGTACCAAGAAGCTGCCCGAAATTATTCAATCAATGAGGTTAAGTGCCTTTCCAAGGGCACATAGATGTCCAATTATTTAGTGCCTGAGGTCAAATTGGATGTCAGGACCTCCAGCCTCCAGGGCCAGTGCTCTATCGTATTTGGCACCCAGTTGCCTGAAAAGTTATTTAAGTCCCTTAGGTTGAGAGTTACCTAAGGTCACACAGGCAGGAAATTATTGTCTGAGGTCACATTGGAATTCAGGTACTCCTTACACAAGGGCTGGTGCTCTATCCTATGTTCCAAGAAGCTACCCCAACAATGATTCATTCAATGAGTTTAAGAGACTTTCCAAGGCCACAAAGATATGCAATTATTTAGTGCCTGAGGTTGGACTGGATGTCAAGACGTCCTTCCTCAAGGGCCAGTGGCATATATTCTGTGGCACCCAGTAGCCCCAAAAGTTATTCAAGGCCTCAAGATTGACACTTGCCAAGGTCACACAGCTAGGAAATTTTTAAATGTCTGATATTGGATTTCATATCAGGACCTCCTGATTCCAGGCCTAGGCCTCTATCATCTGTGGCACCTAGTCACCCTAAAATTTATTCAAGCCACTGAGTTTGAGACTTGACAAAGGTCACACAGCTAGGAAATTGTTGAGTTTTTCAAATCCCATTTGAATTCAGGTTCTCCTAAATCTATGGAAAGTGCTCTATCGTATGTCCTAAGAATCTACCCAAACAATTATTCATTCAATGAGATTAAGTGCCTTTCCAAGTCAAATATTGAGTGTCTGAGGTTGGATATGAAGACCTGACCTCCTGCCCAAGGGTCAGTGCTCCATCTACTGTGGCACCTAGTTGCCCCAAAAGTTATTTAAGGAACCGAGTTTGAGACCTGCCCTAGGACACACAGCTATGTTATTATTAAGTGTGTGAGGTCGCATTTCCTCTGATGACCTCCGGACTCCAGGGCAAGACCTCTATTGTATGTGGCACTTATTTGACACAAAAGTTATTTAAGGTACTGAAGTTGAGCCGTGCCCAAGGTCACACACCTAAGCAATTATTAAGTGTTTGAGGTCAGATTAAAATTCAGATCCTCCTCAATTTATGGCCAACGTTCCATGCTATGTGCCAAGAAGCTACCCAAACAAGTATTCAATCAATGAGCTTAAGTGCCTTTCCAAGACCACAGAGATATGTAATTATTTAGTGTCTGAGGTCAGATTGGATGTCAGGACCTCCAGCCACCAGGGCCAGTGCTTTATCGAATTTGGCACCTAGTTACCCCAAAAGTTATTCAAGGCACTGGGGTTGAGAGCAGCCCAAGGGCACACAGGTAGAAAATTATTGATTGTCTGAGGTCCCATTGGAATTCAGGTACACCTGCCACCAGAGCTGGTGCTCTATCCTATGTACCAAGAAGCTACCCGAACAATTATTCAATCAATGAGGTTAAGTACCTTTCCAAGGGCACAGAGATGTGCAATTATTTAGTGTCTGAGGTCAGATTGTATGTCAGGACCTCCAGCCTCCAGGGCCAGTGCTCTATCGTATTTGGCACCCAGCTGCCCCAAAAGTTATTCAAGGCCTTGAGGTTGAGAGTTAGCTAAGGTCACACAGGTAGGAAATTATTAAATGTCTGAGGTCGCATTTGAATTCAGGTACTCCTGAGTCCAGGGCTGGTGCTCTATCCTACGTGACAAGAAGATACCCCAACAATCATTCATTCAATGAGGATAAGTGCCTTTCCAATTCAAATATTGAGTGTCTGAGGTCGTTTTTGAGGTCAGGACCTCCTACCTCAAGGGGCAGTGCTTTAACGAATTTGGCACCTAGTTGCCCCAAAAGTTATTCAAGGCACAGAGATTGAGACTTCCCCAATGTCTAAGAAGTAGGAAATTATTAAGTTTTTGAAGGTGTATTTGAACTCAGGTCCTCCTCAATTCAGTGCCAGTGCTGTATCCTATGTGCCAAGAATCTATCCCCCAAATCATTCCTTCAATAAGGTGAAGAGCCTTTCCAAGGCCACACAGTTTGTAAATTATTGTCTCATGTCAGATTTGAACTAAGGACTTCCTGACACCAGGATCAGTGCTCTATACTCTGTGGCACCCAGTTGCCCCAAAAATTATTCAAGGCATCGAGATTGGTACTTGACAAGGTCACAAAGGTAGGAAATTATTAATTGTCTGAAGTCGCATTTGAATTCAGGTATTCCTGACTCCAGGGCTGGTGCTCTTTCCTATGTGCCAAGAAGCTACCCCAACAATCATTCATTCAATGCAGTTAAGTGCCGTTCCAAGTAAAATATTGAGTGTCTGAGGTCGGCTTTGAGGTCAGGACCTCCTGGCTCAAGAGCCAGAGATACATACTCTGTGGCACCTAGCTTCCCTAAAACATATTCAAAGTATCAAGGTTTGGACTTGCTGAAGGTGACACAGCTAGGTAATTAGTAAGTGGCTGAGGTCAGATTTGAATTCCGGTCCTCCTCTATGTAGGGCAAGTGCTCGATACTATGTACCAAGAAGCTACCCAAACATTTACACATTCAATAAGGTTAAGAGCTTTTCCAAATGAAATATGCAGTGTTTGCAGTCAGATTTCAAGACAGGACTTCATGCCTCCAGGGACAGTGTTCTATGCCCTGTGGCACCTAGCTGCCGTAAAAATTATAAAAGACACTGAGGTAGAGACTTGCCCAAGGTCACACAGATAGGGAATTATTAAGTTTTTTAGGTTGCATCTGAATTCAGGTCTACCTCAGTCTAGGGCCAGGGCTCTATTCTTTGTGCCAAGAAGCTACCCCAACAACTATTCATTCATTGAGGTTAAGAGCTTTTACCAATCAAATGTTCAGTATTTGAGGACAGATTTCATGTCAGGATCTCCTGTCCCAGGGCCAGTGATCTATCCTCTGTGGCACCTAGTTGCCCCAAAAGTTACTCAAGGCACTGAAGTTGAGACTTGCTAAAGGTCTCACAGGGAGGCAATTATTAATTGTTTGACCTCAGATTTGAATTCAGGGCCTACTCATTCTATGGACAGTGCTCTTTCCTAGGTGCTGAGAATCTAACCCAAAAATTATTCATTCAATGAGGTTAAGTGCCTTTCCACCTCAAATACTGAGTGTCTCAGTGACCTCCTCCAAAAGGCCAGTGCTCCATCATCTGTGGCACCTAGTTGCCCCAAAAGTTATACAAGTAACTGAGGTTGAGACTTGACCTAGGACACACAGCTATGTTATTATTAAATGTGTGAGGTGGCATGTCATGTCATGACCTCTAGACTCCAGGGCCAAACCTCTATTGTATGTGGCATCTACCTGACCCAAAAGTTATTCAAGGAACTGAAGTTGAGACTTGCTAAAGGTCTCACAGGGAGGCAATTATTAATTGTTTGATGTCAGATTTGAATTCAAGTAGTACTCAATCTATGGACAGTGCTCTATCCTATGTGACAAGAAGCTACCCAAACAATCATTCATTCAATGAGGTTAAGTGCCTTTTCAATTCAAATATTGAGTGTCTGAGGTCAGTTTTGAGGTCAGGACCTCCTGCCTCAAGGGTCAGTGCTATATCCTCTGTGGCACCTAGCTGCCCCACAAGTTATTCAAGGCACAGAGTTTGAGACTTCCCCAAGGTCACAGAGGTAGGAAATTATTAAGTTTTTGAAGGTGTATTTGAAATCAGGTCCTCCTCATTTCAGGTCATATGTGCCAAGAATCTATCCTCCAAATTACTCATTCATAAGGTGAAGAGCCTTTCTAAGGCCACACAGCTTGTAAATTATTGTCTCATGTCAGATTTGAACTAAGGACTTCCTGACAGCAGGACCAGTGCTCTATTCTCTGTAGCACCCAGTTGCCCCAAAAGTTATTCAAGGCAATGAGATTAGTACTTGCCCAGTTCACACAGGCAGGAAATTATTAATTCTTTGAAGTCGCATCTGAATTCACATACTCCTGAATCCAGGGCTGGTGCTCTATCCTATGTGCCAAGAAGCTACCCCAACAATCATTGATTCAATGCAGTTAAGTGCCGTTCCAAGTAAAATACTGAGCGTCTGAGGTCAGTTTTGCGGTCAGGACCTCCTGCCTCAAGGGCCAGTGATATATACTCTGTGGCACCTAGTTTCCCTAAAAGATATTCAAAGTATCGAGTTTGGGACTTGCCGAAGGTGACACAGCTAGGCAATTTGTAAGTGGTTGAGGTCAGATTTGAATTCTGGTCCTCCTCTATCTAGGGCCAGTGCTCTATACTACATACCCAGAAACTACCCGAACATTTATACATTCAATAAGGTTAAGAGCTTTTCCCAGTCAAATATGCAATGTTTGAAGTCAGATTTCAAGACAGGAAATCATGCCTCCAGGGACAGTGCTCAATGCACTGTGGCACCTAGTGGCTGTAAAATTTATACAAGGAACCGAGGCAGAGACTTGGCCAAGGTCAAACAGTATATTATTAAGTTTTTTAGGTCTCATTTGAATTCATGTCCTCCTCAATCTAGGGCCAGTGCTTTATCCTTTCTGCCAAGAAGCTACCCCAGCAATCATTCATTCAATGAGGTTAAGAGCTTTTCCAAGGCCTCTATCATCTGTGGCATCTAGTCGCCCTAAAATTTATTCAAGCTAATGAGTTTGAGATTTGCCTAAGGTCACACAGCTAGGAAATTATTAAATTTTAATGTCCCAGTTGAATTCATGTTCTCCTAAATCTATGGACATTGTTCTATCCTATGTGCTAAGATTCTGCCCCAACAATCATTCATACAATGAGGTTAAGTGCCTTTCCAAGGCCACAGAGATGTGCAATTATTTAGTGTCTGAGGTTACATTGGATGTCAGGAACTCCAGCCTCCAGGGCCAGTGCTTTATCGAATTTGACACCTAGTTGCCCCAAAATTTATTCAAGGCACTGAGTTTGAGAGTTGTCCAAGGTCACACAGGTAGGATATTTTTGATTGTCTGAGGTCCCATTTGAATTAATGTACACCTGACACCAGGGCTGGTGCTCTATCCTATGTACCAAGAAGCTACCCGAACAATTATTCAATCAATGAGGTTAAGTGCCTTTCCAAGGGCACACAGATGGGCAATTATTTAGTATCTGAGGTCTGATTAGATGTCAGGACCTCCAGCTTCCAGGGCCAGTGCTCTATCTTATTTGGCACCCAGTTGCCCCAAAAGGTATTCAAGGCCCTGAGGTTTTGACTTGACAAAGGTCACACATCTAGGCAATTTTAAAATTTTTTAGGTCCCCTTTGAATTCAGGGACTTCTCAATCTTGGGCCAGTGCTTTATCTTATGTGCCAAGAAGATAACCCAACAATTATTCATTCAATGAGGTTAAGACCCTTAACAAGACCACACAGAAGGACAATTATTAAGTGTCTGAGGATGGATTGGATCTCAGAATCTCCTGCCTCAAGTGCCAGTGCTATATACTCTGTGGCACCTAGCTTCCCTAAAAGATATTCAAAAAGCGAGTTTGCGACTTGCCCTAGGGGACACAGCTAGGCAATTTGTAAGTGTTTGAGGTCAGATTTGAACTCTGGTCCTCCTCTATCTAGGGCCAGTGCTCTATACTATTTACCAAGAAACTACGCGAACATTTATACATTCAATAAGGTTAAGAGATTTTCTGAGTCAAATATGCAGTGTTTGAAGTCAATTTCAAGACAGGACCTCATGCCTCCAGGGACACTGTTCTATGCCTTGTGGCACCTAGTGGCCATAAAATGTATACAACACACTGAGGTAGAGACTTGCCCAAGGTCACATAGATAGGGAATTATTAAGTTTTTTAGGTCGCATCTGAATTCAGGTCTTCCTCAATCTAGGGCCAGTGCTCTATTCTTTGTGCCAAGAAGCTACCCCAACAACTATTCATTCATTGAGGTTAAGAGCTTTTACCAATCAAATGTTCAGTATTTGAGGACAGATTTCATGTCAGGATCTCCTGTCCAAGGGACAATGATCTATCCTCTGTGGCACCGAGCTGCCCCAAAAGCTATTCAAGGCACTCAAGTTGAGAATTCCTAAAGGTCTCACAGGTAGGCAATTATTAATTTTTTGACTTCAGATTTGAATTCAGCTTCTATTCAATCTAAGGACAGTGCTCTATCCTAGGTGCTAAGGGTCTACCCCGCCAATTATTCATTCAATGAGGTTAAGTGCTTTTACAGGTCAAATACTGAGTGTCTCAGTGACCTCCTCCCAAAGGCCAGTGCTCCATCATCTGTGGCACCTAGTTGCCCCAAAAGTTATTCAAGTAACCGAGGTTGAGACTTGACCTAGGACACACAGCTATGTTATTATCAAATGTGTGAGGTGGCATCTCATGTCATGACCTCTAGATGCCAGGACCAGACCTCTATTGTATGTGGCATCTAGCTGACCCAAAAGTTATTCAAGGCACTGAAGTTGAGACTTGCTAAAGGTCTCACAGGAAGGCAATTATTAATTGTTTGACATCAGATTTAAATTCAGGTCCTACTCAATCTATGGACAGTGCTCTCTCCTATGTGACCAGAAGCTACCCAAACAATCATACATTCAATGAGGTTAAGTGCCTTTTCAATTGAAATATTGAGTGTCTGAGGTCAGTTTTGAGGTCAGGACCTCCTGACTCAAGGGCCAGTGCTATATCCTCTGTGGCACCTAGCTGCCCCACAAGTTATTCAAGGCACAGAGTTTGAGACTTCACCAAGGTCACAGAGGTAGGAAATTATTAAGTTTTTGAAGGTGTATTTGAAATCAGGTCCTCCTCAATTCAGGTTCTATGTGCTAAGAATCTATCCCCCAAATTATTCATTCATAAGGTGAAGAGCCTTTCCAAGGCCACACAGCTTGTAAATTAATGTCTCATGTCAGATTTGAACTAAGGACTTCCTGACACCAGGACCAGTGCTCTATTCTCTGTGGCACTCAGTTGCCCCAAAAATTATTCAAGGCAATGAGATTAGTACTTGCCCAGTTCACACAGGCAGGAAATTATTAATTCTTTGAAGTCACATTTGAATTCACGTACTCCTGACTTTAGGGCTGGTGCTCTATCTGATTGGATGTCAGGACCCCCCTGCTTCTAGGGCTAGTGCTCTATTGTATTTGGCACCCAGTTGCCACAAAAGTTATGCAAGGCCTTGAAGTTGAGACTTGCCCAAGGTCACACATTTAGGAAATTATAAAATTTTTAGGTCCCATTTGAATTCAGGGACTTCTCAATCTTCGGCCAGTGCTCTGTCTTATGTTCCAAGAAGATACCCCAACAATTATTCATTCAATGAGGTTAAGACCCTTAACAAGGCCATACAGAAGTACAATTATTAAGTGTCTGAGGATGGATTGGATCTCAGAATCTCCTGCCTCAAGTGCCAGTGCTATATACTCTGTGGCACCTAGCTTCCCTAAAAGACATTCAAAGTAGCGAGTTTGCAACTTGCCCAAGGGGACACAGCTAGGCAATTTGTAAGTGTTTGAGGTCAGATTTGAAATCCGGTCTTCCTCTATCTAGGGCCAGTGCTGTATACTTGGTACCAAGAAGCTACCTGAACATTTATACATTCAATAAGGTTAAGAGCTTTTCCAAGTCAAATATGCAGTGTTTGAAGTCAGATTTGAAGACAGGACCGTATGCCTCCAAAGAGAGTGCTCTATGCCCTGTGGCACCTATTTGCCATTAAATTTAAACAAGGCGCCAAGGCAGGGACTTGCCCAAGGTCACACAACTAGGATATTATTAAATTTTTTAGGTCACAATTGAATTCAGTTCCTCCTCAATCTAGGGCTAGTGATCTATCCTTTGTGCCGAAAAGCTACCACAACCATTATTCATTCAGTGAGGTTAAGAGGTTTTCCAAATCAAATGTTCAGTATCTGAGCTCAGATTTGGTGTCTGGATCTCCTGTCCTAGGGCAAATGCTCCATCCTCTGTGGCACCTAGTTGCCTCAAAACTTATTCAAGGCACTAAAGTTGAGTCTTGCTAAAGGTCTCAGAGCTAGGCAATTATTATTTGTTTGATGTCAGATTTTAATTCAGGTCCTACTCAATCTAGGGCCAGTGCTCTATCCTATGTGCCAAGAAGCTAGCCCAACAATTATTCATTCAATGAGGTTAAGAGCCTTTCCAAGGCTACACAGATATGGAATTATTTAGTGTCTCAGGTTGGATTGGATGTCAAACCCTCCTTCCTCAAGGGCCAGTGGTATATATTCTGTGTCACATTGTTGCTCCAAATGTTATTCAAGGCACCAAGGTTGAGGTTCGACCAAGGTCACACAGCTTGTTAATTATCAAGTGTTTGAGGTTGGATTTCATATCAGCACCTCCTTATTCCAGGTCCAGGCCTCTATCCTCTGTGTCACCTAGTTGGCCCTAAAGTTATTGAAGGAACTGAGTTTGAGACCAGCCCTTGGACACACCGCTATGTTATTATTAACTGTGTGAGGTTGCATTTCATGTGATGATCTCCGGACTCCAGGGCCAGACCTCTATTATATGTGGAACCTATTTGAAACAAAAGTTATTGAAAATACCCAAGTTGAGACTTCCCCAAGATCACACACTTAGGCAATTAATAAGTTTTTGAGGTCAGATTAGAATTCAGATCCTCCTCTATTTAGGGCCAATGTCCCATGCAATGTGCCAACAAGCTACCCGAACAATTATTCAATCAATGAGGTTAAGTGGCTTTTCAAGGCCATACAGATGTGCAATTAATTAGTGTTTGAGTTCGGATTGGATGTCAGGACCTCCAGCCACCTAGGCCAGTGCTCTATCGTAATTGGCACCTAGTTGCCCCAAATGTCATTCAAGGCACTGAGGTTAAGAGTTGCCCAAGGTCACACAGGTAGGACATTACTGATATTTGAGGTGGCATTTGAATTCAGATCCTTTAAAAATATACAGCCAGTGCTCTATCCTCTCTAGCACCTACTTGCCCCAAAAACTGTTCAATGACTTGACCAAGCTCACAAAGATGGAAAATTATTTAGTGTTTAAAGTTTGCATTTGAATTCAGGGCCTTCTCAGTCTAGGGCCTGTGCTCTATCTTATGTGCAAAGAAGCTAGCCCAAAAATAATTCATTCAATTAGCTTAAGACCCATAAGAAGGCCACACAGATGGACAATGATTAAGTGTCAGGGGATGGATTGGATCTCAGAATCTCCAGCCTCAAGTGCCAGTGCTATATACTATCTGGCACCTGGGTTCCTTAAAAGATATTCAAAGAACCATGTTTGGGATTTGCCCAAGGTGACACAGCTAGGCAATTGGTAAGTGTGTGAGGTTAGATTTGAATTCCAGGCCTCCTCTATCTAGGGCCAGTGCTCTATACTACATACCAAGAAGCTACCGGAACATTTATACATTCAATATGGTTAAGAGCTTTTCCAAGTCAAATATGCAGTGTTTGAAGTCAGATGTGAAGACAGGACCTTATGCCTCCAGGGATAGTGCTGTATGCCCTGTGTCTCCTAGTTGTTGTAAAATTTTTACAAGGCACGGAGGCAGAGACTTGCCCAAGGTCCCAGAGCTAGGAAATTATTAAATTGTCTAGGTCACATTTTTTCAGGTCCTTCTCAATCTAGGGTCAGTGCTCTATCCTTTGTGCGAAGAAGCTACCCCAACAATTATTCATTCAATGAGGTTAAGACCCTTAACAAGGCCACACAGATGGACTGGATCTCAGAATCTCCTGCCACAAGTGCCAGTGGTATATCCTCTGTGGCACCTAGGTACTGCACAAGTTATTCAAGGCACTGAGGTTGAGACTTTCCGAAGGTCACAGAGGTAGGAAATTATTAAGTTTTTGAATTTGGACTTGAATTCAGGTCCTCCTTAATTCAGGGCCAGTTCTGTGTCCTATGTCCCAAGAGTCTAGCCCCAAAATTATCCATTCAATAAGGTAAATAGCCTTTCCAGGGCTGCACAGCTTGGCAATTATTGTCTTATGTCAGATTTGAACTAAGGACTTCCCGACTCCAGGGCCAGTGATATGTCCTCTGTGGCACCCAGTTGCCCCAACAGTTATTCAAGGCACTGAGGTTGAGAATTGCCCAAGGTCACACAGGTAGGAAATTATTAGTTGTCTGAGGTCGCATTCAGGTACTCCTGATTCCAGTGCTGCTGCTCTATCATATGTGCCAAGAAACTATCCGAACAATCATTCATTAAATGAGGTTAAGTGCCTTTCCAAGTCAAATATTGAGTGTCTGAGGTTGCTTTTGAGGTCAGGACCTCCTGCCCCAAGGGCCAGTGCTCTATTCTCTGTGGCACCTAGCTTCCCCACAAGTAACTCAAGTCACCAAAGTTGACACTTCCCCATGGTCACAACGGTAGGAAATTATTAATTTTTTGAAGTTGAATTTGATTTCAGGTCCTCCTCAATCTAGGGCCAGGGGGCTGTTCTATGTGCCAAGTTGCTTCCCCAACAATTCTTCATTCAATAAGTTTAAGAGATTTCCAAGACAAATAATGAATGTCTGAGGTCAGATTTGAGGACAGGACCTCTGCCAGCAGGGCCAGTGAAAATCGTGTCCGGCACCTAGTGGCACCAAAATTTATTGAAGGCAATGAGCTTGAGACTTACCCAAGGTCACATGGCTAGGCAAATATTAAATTTTAAGGTGGGATTTGAATTCAAGTCCTCCTCAATCTAAGGCAAGTGCTCTATCCTCAGTGCCAAGAAGCGAACTCAACAGTTATTCATTGAATGAGTTTAAGAGCCTTTCCAAGGACACACATATGGGCAATTATTAAGTGTCTGAGGTCAAATTTGATGTCAGGACCTACTGTCTCAACGGCCCGTGCTATATATTCTGTGGGATCTATCTGCCCCAAAAGTTATTCAAGGCCCCGAGGTAGAGACCTGCTGAAGCTCACACAGCTAGGAATTTATGAAGTATTTGAGGTGGCATTTGAATTCAGGTCCTCTAAAAATATAGAGCCAATGCTCTATCCTCTGTAGCACCTAGTTTCCCCCAAAGTTGTTCAAGGCACTGAGGTTGAGACTTGATCAAGTTCACAAAGCTGGAAAATTATTTAGTGTTTGATGTCGCATTTGAATTCAGATCCTTCTCAATCTAGGGCCTGTGCTCTATCTTATGTGCCAAGAAGCTACTCCAACAATTATTCATTCAATGAGGTTAAGACCCTTAACAAGGCCACAGAAATGGGCAATTATTAAGTGTCTGAGGATGGATTGGTTCTCAGAATCTCCTGCCAGAAGTGCCAGTGCTATATTCTCTGTGGCACCTAGCTTCCCTAAAATATATTCAAAGTACTGAGGTTTGGACTTGCCCAATGTGACACAGCTAGGCGATTGGTAAGTGTGTGAGGTTAGATTTGAATTCCAGTCCTCCTCTGTCTAGGGCCAGTGCTCTATACTATGTACCGAGAACCCACCTGAACATTTATACATTCACTAAGTTTAAGAGCTTTTCCAAGTCAAATATGCAGTGTTTGAAGTCAGATTTGAAGACAGGACCTCATGCCTCCAGGGATAGTGCTCTATGTAATGTGTCACTTAGTTGCAGTAAAATTTATACAAGGCACCGATTCAGAGACTTACCCAAGGTCACACAGCTAGGAAATTATTAAGTTTTTTGGTTCGCATTCGAAATCAGTTCCTCCTCAATCTAGGGCCAGTGCTCTATACTTTGTGCCAAGAAACTACCCCAACAATTATTCATTCAATGAGGTTAAGAACTTTTCCAAATCAAATGTTCAGTATCTGAGGTCAGATTTGATGTCAGTATCTCCTATCCCATGGCCAATGCTCTAACCTCTGTGTCACTTAGTTTCCCCAAAAGTTATTCAAGGCACTGAAGTTGAGACTTGCTAAAGGTCCCACAGCTAGGCAATTATTAATTGTTTGACGTCAGATTTGAATTCAGGTCCTACTCAATCTATGGCCAGTGCTCTAACCTATGTGCCAAGAACCTACCCAAAATTATTCATTCAATTACACCAAGTCTTTCCAAGTCAAATATTCAGTATCTGAGGTTGGTTTTGATGTCAGGAACTCCTCCCTGCAGGGCCAATACACTATGCTCTGTGTCACTTAGTTACCCCAAAAGGTATTCAAGGAACTGAGGTTGAGACTAGTCCTAGGACACACAGCTATGTTATTAGTATTAAATTTGTGAAGTCGTATTTCATGTCAGGACATCCTGACTACAGGGCCAGAACTCCATAATATGTGGCACCTAGTTGATCCAAAAGTTATTCAAGGTACTGACATTGAGACTTGCCCAAGGTCATACAACAAGGAAATTATTAATTGTTTGAGGTCAGATTAGATTTCAAGGCCACCTCAATCTAGGGTCAGTGCTCTTTCCAATGTGCCAAGAACCTACCTCAACAATTATTCATTCAATTAAGTTAAGAGCTTTTCCAAGTCAATTATTAAGTGTCTGAGGTCAGACCTGATGGGAGCACCCCCTAACTCCAGATCCAGGGCTCTATCATATTTGGCAACTTAGTTGCCCCAACGTTATTGAAGGCACTGAGGTTGAGAAAAGGTCACACAGCTAGGAAATTATTAAATGTCTGAGGTTGGATTTCATGGCAGGACCTCCTGATTGCAGGCCCAGGCCTCTATCATCAGTGGCACCTAGTTGCCCTAAAATCTATTCAAGCCACTGAGTTTGAGACTTGACAAAGGTCACACAGCTAGGAAATTATTAAATTTTTCAAATCCTCTTTGAATTCAGGTTCCCCTAAATCTATGGACAGTGCTGTATCCTGTGTGCTAAGAATCTGTGCCAACAATTATTCATTCAATGAGGTTAAGTGCCTTTCCAAGTGAAATATTGAGTGTCTGAGGTTGGATTTGAAGACCTGACCACGTGCCCAAGGGCCAGTGCTCCATCCTCTGTGGCACCTAGTTACCCCAAAAGTTATTCAAGGTACCAAGGTTGAGACTTGCTTAAGGACACACAGCTATGTTATTATAAAGTGTGTGAGGTCTCATTATATGTCATGACCTCCGGACTCTAGGGCCAGACCTTTATTGTATGTGACAGATAGTTGACCCAAAAGTTATTCAAGGTACTGAAGATGAGACTTGCTAAAGGTCTCACAGCTAGGCAATTATTAATTGTTTGACATCAGATTTGAATTCAGGTCCTACTGAGTCTAGGGCCAGTGCTCTATCCTATGTGCCAAGAACCTACCCCAATAATTATTCATTCAATTAGCCTAAGCCTTTCCAAGTCAAATATTCAGTATCTGAGGTCGGTTTTGAAGTGACGAACTCCTCCCTGCAGGGCCAGTACACTATTCTCTGTGTCACTTCATTACCCCAAAAGTTATTCAAGGAACAGAGGTTGAGACTTGCCCTAGGACACACAGCTATGTTATTATTATTAAATGTGTGAAGTCGCATTTCATGTCAGGACCTCCTGACTCCAGGGCCACACCTCTATCATATGTGACACCCAGTTGACCAAAAAGTTATTCAAGGAATCAACATTGAGACTTGCCCAAGGTCACACACCTAGGCAATTATTAAGGGTTTGAGGTCAGATTTGAATTAAGGGCCACCTCAATCTAGGGTCAGTGCTCTTTCCAATGTGCCAAGAAGCTACCTGAACAATTATTCATTCAATGAAGTTAAAAGCTTTTCCAAGTCAATTATTAAGTGTCTGAGGTCAGACCTGATGGGAGGACCTCCTGGCTCCAGGGCCAGTGCTCTATCATATTTGGCATCTTGTTTGCCGCAAACGTTATTGAAGGCACTGAGGTTGAGAAAATTTCACACAGCTAGGAAATTATTAACTGTCTGAGGTTGGATTTCATGTGTGGACCTGCTGATTCCAGGCCCAGGCCTCCATCATCTGTGGCACCTAGTTGCCCTAAAATTTATTCAAGCCACTGATTTTGAGACTTGCCTAAGGTCACCCAGGTAGGAAATTATTAAATTTTTGACGTCCCATTTGAATTCAGTTTCACTTAAATCTATGGACAGTACTCTATCCTATGTGCTAAGAATCTACCCCAACAATTATTCATTCAATGAGATTAAGTGCCTTTCCAAGTCAAATATTGAGTCTCTGAGGTTGGATGTGAAGACCTGACCTCCTGCCCAAGGGCCAGTGCTCCATCCTCTGTGGCACCTTGTTGCCCCAAAAGTTATTCAAGTAACCGAGGTTTAGACTTGCCCTAGGACACACAGCTATGTTATTATAAAGTGTCTGAGGTCGCATTTCATGTCATGACCTCCGGACTCCAGGGCCCGACCTCTATTGTAGGTGGCACCTAGTTGATCGAAAATTTATTCAATGTACCGAAGTTGAGACTTGCCCAAGGTCACACACCTATGCAATTATTAACTTTTTGAGGTTGAATTAGAATTCAGGTCCTCCTCAATTTAGGGCCAGTGTTCCGTGCTATGTGCCAAGAAGCTGCCTGAATAATTATTCAATCAATTAGGTTGAGTGCCTTTCCATGACCACACAGTTGTGCAATTATTTAGTGTCTGAGGTTGGATTGGACGTCAGGGCCTCCAGCCTCCAACGCCAGTGCTCTATTGTATTTGGCACCTAGTTGCCCCAAAAGTTATTCAAGGCACTGAGATTGAGAGTTTCCCATGGTCAAACAGGTAGGAAATCATTAATTGTCTGTGGTTGTATTTGAATTCAGGTACTCTTGAGTCCAGGGCTCATGCTCTATCCTATGTGCCAAGAAGCTAGGCCAACAATCATTCATTCAATGCGGTTAAGTGCCCTTCCAAGTCAAATATGGAGTGAATGAGGTCTGTTTTGATGTCAGGACCTCCTGCCTCAAGGGCCAGTGCTATATCCTCTGTGGCACCTAGTTTCCCTAAAAGATATTCAAAGTACCAAAGTTGGGACTTGCCCATGGTGACACAGCTAGGCTAATAAGTGTTTGAGATTTGATTTGAATTCTGGTCCTCTTATATCTAGTGCCAGTGCTCTATACTATGTACCAAGAAGCTACCCGAACATTTATACATTCGATATGGTTAAGAGCTTTTCCAAGTCAAATATGCAGTGTTTGAAGTCCCATTTCAAGACAGGACCTCATGCTCCCAGGGAGAGTGCTCTATGCCCTGTGGCACCTAGTAGCCATAAAATTTATACAAGACACTGAGGTAGAGCCTTGCCCAAGTTCACACAGCTAGAGAATTATTAAGTTTTTTAAGTCACATCTGAATTCAGGTCTACCTCAATCTAGGGCCAGTGCTCTATTCTTTGTGCCAAGAAGTTACCCCAACAATTATTCTTTCAATGAGGTTACGAGCTTTTACAAATAAAATGTTCAGTATCTGAGGACAGATTTCATGTCAGGATCTCCTCTCCCAGGGACAATGCTCTATCCTTTGTGGCACCTAGTTGACCCAAGAGTTATTCAAGGCACTGAAGTTGAGACTTGCTAAAGGTCTCACAGGGAGGGAATTATTAATTTTTTGACATCAGATTTGAATTCAGTGCCTACTCAATCTATGGACAGTGCTCTATCCTATGTAACAAGAAGCTACCCCAACAATCATTCATTCAATGAGGTTATATCCTTTGTGGCACCTAGCTGCTCCACAAGTTATTCAAGGCACAGTTTGAGACTTCCCCAAGGTCATAGAGGTAGGAAATTATTACATTTTTGAAGGTGTATTTGAATTCAGGTCCTCCACATTTCAGGGGCATTGCTGTATCCTAAGTGTCAAGAATCTATCCCCCAAATTATTCATTCAATACGGTGAAGAGCCTTTCCAAGGCCACACAGCTTGTAAATTATTGTCTCATGTCAGATTTGAACTAAATACTTCCTGACACCAGGACCAGTGCTCTATTCTCTGTGACACCCAGTTGCCCCAAAAGTTATTCAAGGCATCAAGATTGATACTTGCCAAGGTCACAGAGCACAGAGGTAGGAAATTATTAATTGTCTGAAGTCACATTTGAATTCAGGTACTCCTGAGTCCAGGTCTGGTGCCCTATCCTATGTGCAAAGACGCTAGCCCAACAATCGTTCATTCAATGAGGTTAAGTCCCTTAACAAGGCCACAGATATGGGCAATTATTAAGTGTCTCAGGATGCATTGGATCTCAGAATCTCCTGCCTCAAATTCCAATGCTATATCCTTTGTAGCACATAGTTTCCCTAAAAGATATTCCAGGTACCCAAGTTGGGACTTGCCCAAGGTGACACAGCTAGGCAATTAGTAAATGTTTGAGGTCCGATTTGAATTCCGGTCCTCCTCTATCTAGGGCCAGTGCTCTATACTACATACCAAGAAGCTACCAGAACATTTATACATTCAATGTGGTTAAGAGCTTTTCCAAGTCAATTATGCAGTGTTTGAATTCACATTTGAAGGCAGGACCTCATTCCTCTGGGAACAGTGCTTTATGCCCTGTGGCACCTAGTTGCCATAAAATTTATATAAGACACTGAGGTGGAACCTTGCCCAAGGTCACACAGCCAGGGAATTAATAAATTTTTTAGGTTGCATTTGAATTCAGGTCTTCCTCAATCTAGGGCCAGTGCTCTATTCTTTGTACCAAGAAGCTACCCTAACAGCTATTCATTCAATGTGGTTAAGAGCTTTTATAAATCAAATGTTCAGTATCTGAGGACAGATTTCATGTCAGGATCTCCTGTCCCAGGGACAATGCTCTATCATCTGTGGCACCTAGTTGCCCCAAAAGTTAATCAAGGCACTGAAGTTGAGACTTCCTAAAGGTCTCACAGCTAGGCAATTATTAATTGTATGACATCAGATTTGAATTCAGGTCCTACTCAAGCTATGGACAGTGCTCTATCCTATGTGACAAGAAGCTACCCAAACAATCATTCATTCAATGAGGTTAAGTGCCTTTCCAAGTGAAATACTGAGTGTCTGAGGTTGGATTTGAAGACCTGACTTCTTGCCCAAGGGCCAGTGCTCCATTCACTGTGGCACCTAGTTGCACCAAAAGTTATTCAAGTAACCGAGGTTGAGACTTGCCCTAGGACACACAGCTATGTTATTATTAAGTGTGTGAGGTCGCATTTCATGTCATGAACTTCAGACTCCAGGGCCAGACCTATATTGTATGTGGCACCTAGTTGAGCCAAATGTTATTCAAGGTACCGAAGTTGAAACTTGACCAAGGTAACACACCTAAGCAGTTATTAAGTGTTTGAGGTCTGATTAGAATTGAGGTCCTACAAAATTTATGGCCAAAGTTTCATGCTATGTGCCAAGATGCTACCCGAACAATTATTCAATCAATGAGGTTAAGTGCCTTTCCAAGGTCACAGAAATGTGCAATTATTTAGTTTCTGAGGTCGGATTGGATGTCAAGACATCCAGCCTCCAGGGCCAGTGCTCTATCGTATTTGGCACCTAGTTGCCCCAAAAGTTATTCAAGGCACTGAGGTTGAGAGTTGCCCAAGGTCACACAGGTAGGAAATAATTAATTGTCTGAGGTAGCATGTGAATTCAGGTACTGGTGACTTTAGGGCTGGTGCTCTATCCTATGTGCCAAGAAGCTACACCAACAATCATCCATTCAATGAGGTTAAGTGCCTTTCCAAGTCAAATATTGAGTGTCTGGTGTCGGTTTTGATGCCAGGAACTTCTGTCTCAAGGGCTGGTGCTATATCCTCTGTGGCACCTAGCTGCCCCACAAGTTATTCAAGTCACAGAGTTTGAGACGTCCCCAAGGTCACAGTGGTAGGAAATTATTAAGTTTTTGAAGTTCGATTTGAATTCAGGTTCTCCTCAATTCAGGGCCAGTGGTGTATGCTATGTGCCAAGAATCTATCAGCAAAATCATCCATTCAGTAAGTTGAAGAGGCCACACAACTTTGCAATTATTTTCTGATGTCGGATTTTAACTAAGGACCTCCTGACTCCAGGACCAGTGCTGTATCCACTCTGGCACTCAGTGGCCCCAAAAGGTATTCAAGGCACTGAGGTTGAGAATTGTCCAAGGTCATACAGGTAGGAAATAATTAATTGTCTGATGTCACATTTGAATTAAGGTACTCCTCAATCTAGGGCCAGTGCTCTATCCTATGTGCCAAGAAGCTACCCCAACAATTATTCATTCACTGAGGTTAAAAGCCTTGGCAAGGCCACACAGATATGCAATTATTTACTGTCTGAGGTTGGATTGGATGTCAAGACCTCCTTCATCAAGGGCCAGTGGTATATATTCTGTGGCACCTTGTTGCTCCAAAAGTTATTCAAGGCACCAAGGTTGAGAACTCACCACGGTCACACAGCCAGGTAATTATTAAGTGTTTGAGGTTGGCTTTAAATTCAGGTCCTCCTCAATCTAGGGCCAGTGCTCTTTCTTGTTTGGCAAGAAGATACCCCAACAATTATTCATTCCATTAGGTTAAGACCCTTAACAAGGCCACAGAGATACGCAATTATTTTGTGTCTGAGGTTGGATTGTATGTCAAGACCTCCTTCCTCAAGGGCCAGTAGTATATATTTTGTGGGACCTTGATGCTCCAAAAGTTATTCAAGAAACCAAGGTTGAGACTTGCCCTAGGACAAACAGCTATGTTATTATGAAATGTGTGAGGTGGCATTTTATGTCATGACCTCCTGACTCCAGGGCCAGACCTCAATTGTATGTGGCACCTAACTGACTCAAAAGTGATTCAAAGTACTGAAGTTGAGACTTGCCCAAGGTCACAAACCTAGGCAATTATTAAGTGTTTGAGGTCGGTTTGGAATTCAGGTCCTCTAAAATTCTAGAGCCAGTGCTCTATCCTCTGTCGTACTGAGTTGCCGCAAAAATTGTTCAAGGCACCGAGGTTGAGACTTGATCAAAGTCAGAAAGATGGAAAATTATATAGTGTTTGAGTTCACATTAGAATTCAGGTCCTTCTCAGTCTAGGCCCTTTTCTCTATCTTATGTGCCAAGAAGCTACCCCAACAATTATTCATTCAGTGAGGTTAAGACCCTTAACAAAGCCACAGAGATGGGCAATTATTAGGTGTCTGAGGATGGATTGGTTCTCAGAATCTCCTGACAGAAGTGCCAGTACTATATACTCTGTGGCACCTAGCTTGCCTAAAAGATATTCAAAGTACCAGGGTTTGGACTTGCCCAACGTGACACAGCTAGGCGATTGGTGAGTGTGTGAGGTCAGATTTGAATTCCGGTCCTCCTCTCTCTAGGGCCAGTGCTCTATACTATGTACCAAGAACCCACCTGAACATTTATACATTCACTAAGTTTAAGAGCGTTTCCAAGTCAAATATGCAGTGTTTGAAGACAGATTTGAAGACAGAACCTCATGCCTCCAGGGACAGTGCTCTATCCAATGTGGCACCTAGTTCCTGTAAAATTTATACAAGGCACCGATTCAGAGACTTACCCAAGGAAACACAGCTAGGAAATTATTAAGTGTTTTAGGTCGCATTCGAAATCAGTTCCTCCTCAATCTAGGGCCAGTGCTCTATACTTTGTGCCAAGAAGCTACCCCAACAATTATTCATTCAATGAGGTTAAGAACATTTCCAAATCAAATGTTCAGTATCTGAGGTCAGATTTGATGTCAGGATCTCCTGTCCCATGGCCAATGCTCTAACCTCTGTGTCACCTAGTTTCATCAAAAGTTAATCAAGGCACTGAAGTTGAGACTTGCTAAAGGTCCCACAGCTAGGCAATTATTAATTTTTTGACATCAGATTTGAATTCAGGTCCTACTCCATCTAGGGCCAGTGCTCTAACCTATGTGCCAAGAACCTACCCCAAAATTATTCATAAAATTACACCAAGTCTTTCCAAGTCAGATATTCAGTATCTGAGGTTGGTTTTGATGTCAGGAACTCCTCCCTGCAGGGCCAATACACTATGCTCTGTGTCACTTAGTTACCCCAAAATTTATTCAGGGAACTGAGGTTGAGACTAGTCCTAGGGACACACAGCTATGTTATTATTATTAAATGTGTGAAGTCTCATTTCATGTCAGGAGATCCTGAGTACAGGGCCAGAACTCTATAATATGTGGCATCTAGTTGATCCAAAAGTTATTCAAGGTACCGACATTGAGACTTGCCCAAGGTCACACAACTAGGAAATTATTAATTGTTTGAGGTCAGATTAGATTTCAGGGCCACCTCAATCTAGGGTCAGTGCTCTTTCCAATGTGCCAAGAACCTACCTCAACAATTATTCATCTAATGAAGTTAAGAGCTTTTCCAAGTCAATTATTAAGTGTCTGAGGTAAGACCTGATGGGAGGAGACCTCCTGACTCCAGGGCCAGTGCTCTATCATATTTGACAACTTAGTTGCCCCCAACGTTATTGAAGGCACTGAGGTTGAGAAAAGGTCACACAGCTAGGAAATTATTAAATGTCTGAGGTTGGATTTCATGGCAGGACCTCCTGATTCCAGGCCCAGGCCTCTATCATCAGTGGCACCTAGTTGCCCTAAAATCTATTCAAGCCACTGAGTTTGAGACTTGACGAAGGTCACACAGCTAGGAAATTATTAAGTTTTTCAAATCCCCTTTGAATTCAGGTTCTCCTAAATCTATGGACAGTGCTGTATCCTATGTGCTAAGAATCTATGCCAACAATTATTCATTCAATGAGGTTAAGTGCCTTTCCAAGTGAAATATTGAGTGTCTGAGGTTGGATTTGAAGACCTGACCACGTGCCCAAGGGCCAGTGCTACATCCTCTGTGGCACCTAGTTGCCCCAAAAGTTATTCAAGGTACCGAGGTTGAGACTTGCTTAAGGACACCCAGTTATGTTATTATAAAGTGTGTGAGGTCTCATTTCATGTCATGACCTCCGGACTCCAGGGCCAGACCTTTATTGTATGTGACAGATAGTTGACCCAAAAGTTATTCAAGGTACTGAAGTTGAGACTTGACGAAGGTAATACACCTAAGCAATTATTGTGTTTGAGGTCTCATTAGTATTCATGTCCTCCGAAATTTATGGCCAACGTTCCATACTATGTGCCAAGATGCTACCTGAACAATTATTCAATCAATGAGGTTAAGTGCCTTTCCAAGGTCACGGAGATGTGCAAGTATTTAATTTCTGGGGTCGGATTGGATGTCAAGACATCCAGGCTCCAGGTAGAGTGCTCTATCATATTTGGCACCTAGTTGCCCCAAAAGTGATTCAAGGCATTGAGGTTGAGAGTTGCCCAAGGTCACAGAGGTAGGAAATTATTAATTGTCTGAGGTAGCATTTGAATTCAGGTACTCCTGACTCCAGGGCTGGTGCTCTATCCTATGTGCCAAGAAGCTACCCCAACAATCATTCATTCAATGAGGTTAAGTGGCTTTCCAAGTCAAATATTGAGTGTCTGAGGTCGGTTTTAATGTCAGTTCCTCCTGCCTGATGGGCCAGTGCTATATCCTCTGTGGCACATACCTGACACACAAGTTATTCAGGGCACAGAGGTTGAGACATCCCCAAGGTCACAGAGGTAGGAAATTATTAAGTTTTTGAAGTTAGATTTGAATTGAGATCCTCCTCAATCTAGGGCCAGTACTCCATCCTTTGTACCAAGAAGATACCGCAACAATTATTCATTCAATAAGTTGAAGAGCTTTTCCATGACAAATAATGAGTGTCTGAGGTCAGATTTGAGGACAGGACCTCTGCTAGCAGGGCCAGTGCTCTCTCGTGTTCGGCACCTAGTTGCACCAAAATTTATTGAAGGCAATGAGCTTGAGGATTGCCCAAGGTCACATGGCTAGGCAAATTTCAAATTTTTGAGGCCAGATTTGAATTCATGTCATCATCAATCTAGGGCAAGTGCTCTATCCTCAGTGCCACAAAGCTACCTCAACAATTATTCATTGAATGAAGTCAAGAGCCTTTCCAAGCACACACAGATGGGAAATTCTTAAGTTTCTGAGGTCAGATTTGATGTCAGGACCTCCTGTCTCAAGCGCCAGTGCTATATATTCTGTGGGACCTAGCTGCCCCAAAAGTTATTCAAGTCACTGAAGATAAGACTTGCTAAAGGTCTCACACCTAGGCAATTATTGATTGTTGGACATCAGATTTGAATTCAGGTCCTCCTCAATCTAGGGCCAGTGCTCTATCCTATGTGCCAAGAAGCTATCCCAACAATTATTCATTCACTGAGGTTAAGAGCCTTTCCCAGGCTACATAGATATGTAAGTATTTTGTGTCTGAGAGTGGATTGGATGTCAAGACCACCTTCCTCAAGAGCCAGTGGTATATATTCTGTGGAACCGGGATGCTCCAAATGTTATTCGAGGAAAAGAGGTTGAGACTTGCCCTAGGACACACAGCTATGTTATTATGAAATGTGTGAGGTCGCATTTCATGTCATGACCTCCGAACTCCAGGGCAGACCACAATTGTATGTGGCACCTAGCTTACACAAAAGTGATTCAAAGTACTGAAGTTGAGAATTGCCCAAGGTCATAAACCTAGGCAATTATTAAATGTTTGAGGTCGGATTAGAATTCAGGTCCTCTAAAATTCTAGAGCCAGTGCTCTATCCTCTGTAGCACTGCATTGCCCCAAAAATTGTTCAAGGCACCGAGGTTGAGACTTGATCAAGGTCAGAAAGATGGAAAATTATATAGTGTTTGAGGTCACATTTGAATTTAGGTCCTTCTCAGTCTAGGCCCTGTGCTCTATCTTATGTACCAAGAAGCTACCCTGACAATTTTTCATTCAATGAGGTTAAGACCCTTAGCAAGGCCACATAGATGGGCAATTAATAAGTGTCTGAGGATGGATTGGATCTCAGAATCTCCTGCCAGAAGTGCCAGTGCTATATACTCTGTGGCACCTAGCTTCTCTAAAAGATATTCAAAGTACCGAGGTTTGGACTTGACCAATGTGACACAGCTAGGTGATTGGTAAGTGTGTGAGGTCAGATTTGAATTCGGGTCCTCCTCTATCTAGGGCCAGTGCTCTATGCTACATACCAAGAAAATACCCAAACATTTATACATTCACTAAGTTTAAGAGCTTTTCCAAGTAAAATATGCAGTGTTTGAAGTCAGATTTGAAGAGAGGACCTCATGCCTCCAGAGACAGTGCTCTATGTAATGTGGCACCTAGTTGCCATAAAATTTATACAAGGCACCAATACAGAGACTTGCCCAAGGTCACACAGCTAGGAAATTATTAAGTTTTTTAGGTTGCATTTGAAATCAGGTCCTCCTCAATCTAGGGCCAGTGCTCTATACTTTGTGACAAGAAGCTACCCCAACAATTATTCATTCAATGAGGTTAAGAACTTTTCCAAATCAAATGTTCAGTATCTGAGGTCAGATTTGATGTCAGGATCTCCTGTCCCAGTGCCAATGCTCTAACCTCGGTGGCACCTACTTGCCCCAAAAGTTATTCAAGGCACTGAAGTGGAGACTCGGTAAAGGTCTCACAGCTAGGCAATTATTAATTGTTTCACGTCAGATTTGAATTCAGATCCTACTCATTCTAGGGCCAGTGCTCTATCCTATGTGCCCAGAACCTACCCCAACAATTATTCATTCAATTAGACTAAGCCTTTCCAAGTCAAATATCCAGTATCTGAGGTCAGGTTTGATGTAAGGAACTCCTCCCTGCAGGGCCAGTACACTATTCTCTGTGTCACTTCATTACCCCAAAAGTTATTCAAGGAACAGAGGTTGAGACTTGCCCTAGGACACACAGCTATGTTATTATTATTAAATATGTGAAGTCGCATTTCATGTCAGGACCTCCTGACTCCAGGGCCACACCTCTATCATATGTGACACCCAGTTGACCAAAAAGTTATTCAAGGAATCAACATTGAGACTTGCCCAAGGTCACACACCTAGGCAATTATTAAGGGTTTGAGGTCAGGTTAGAATTTAGGGCCACCTCAATCTAGGGCTAGTGCTCTATCCAATGTGCCAAGAAGCTACCTCAACATTTATTCATTTAATGAAGTTAAGAGATTTTTCAAGGGCACACAGATATGCAATTAATTAGTGTCTGAGTTCGGATTGGATGTCGGGAAATCCAGCCTCCAGGGCCAGTGCTCTATCGTAATTGGCACCTAGTTGCCCCCAAAATCATTCAAGGCACTGAGGTTAAGATTTGCCCAAGGTCACACAGATAGGACATTTGTGATATTTGAGGTGGCATTTGAATTCACTTCCTCTAAAAATATACAGCCAGTGCTCTATCCTCTCTAGCACCTACTTGCCCCCAAAACTGTTCAAGGCACCGAGGTTGAGACTTAACCAAGCTAACAAAGTTGGAAATTTATTTAGTGTTTGAGGTCGCATTTGAATTCAGGGCCTTCTCAATCTAGGGCCTGTGTTCTAACTTATGTGCCAAGAAGCTACCCCAACAATTATTCATTCAATTAGGTTAAGACACTTGACAAGGCCACACAGATGGGCAATGATTAAGTGTCAGAGGATGGATTGGATCTCAGAATCTCCTGCCTCAAGTGCCAGTGCTATATACTATCTGGCACCTAGCTTCCCTAAAAGATATTAAAAGAACTGTGGTTGGGACTTGCCCAAGGTGACACAGCTAGGCAATTGGTAAGTGTGTGAGGTCAGATTTGAATTCCAGTCCTCCTCTATCTAGGGCCAGTGCTCTATCCTACGTACCAAGGAGCCACCCGAACATTTATACATTCAATATGGTTAAGAGCTTTTCCAAGTCAAATATGCAGTGTTTGAAGTCAGATTTGAAGACAGGACCTCATGCCTCCAGGGACAGTGGGTATGCCCTGTGGCTCCTAGTTGTCATAATTTTTTACAAGGCACCGAGACAGAGACTTGCCCAAGGTCACAGAGCTAAGAAATTATTAAGTTCTTTAGGTCACATTTGAATTCAGGTCCTCCTCAATCTAGGGCCTGTGCTCTCTCCTTTGTGCCAAGAAGCTACCCCAAGAATTATTCATTCAATTAGACTAAGTCGTTCCAAGTCAAATATTCAGTATCTGAGGTTGGTTGTGATGTCAGGAACTCCTCCTTGCAGTGCCAGAACACTATTCTCTGTGTCACTTAGTTACCCCAAGAGTTATTCAGGAACCGAGGTTGAGATTTGCCCTAGGACACACAGCTATGTGATTATTATTAAATGTGTGAAGTCGCATTTCTTGTCAGGACCTCCTGACTCCAGGGCCACACCTCTATCTTTTGTGGCAACTAGTTGACCCAAAAGTTATTCAAGGTCCCCACACTGAGACTTGCCAAGGTCACACAACTAGGCAATTATTAATGGTTTGAGGTCAAATTAGAATTCAGGGCCACCTCAATCTAGGGTCAGTGCTCTTTCCAATGTGCCAAGAAGCTACCTCAACAATTATTCATCTAATGAAGTTAAGAGATTTTCCAAGTCAATTATTAAGTGTCTGAGGTCAGACCTTATGGGAGGACCCCCTAACTCCAGGGCCAGCGCTCTATCATATTTGGCAACTTAGTTGCCCCAACGTTATTGAAGGCACTGAGGTTGAGAAAAGGTCACATAGCTAGGATATTATTAAATGTCTGATGTTGGATTTCATGGCAGGACCTCATGATTCCAGGCCCAGGCCTCTATCATCTGTGGCACCTAGTTGCCCTAAAATTTATTCAATCCACTGAGTTTGAGACTTCCCCAAGGTCACATAGCTAGGAAATTATTTAGTTTCTGAGGTTTCATTTGAATTCAGGTTCTCCTAAATCTATGGACAGTGTTCTATCCTATATGCTAAGAATCTACCCCAACAATTATTCATTCAATGAGGTTAAGTGCCTTTACATGTCAAATATTGAGTGTCTGAGGTTGGATTTGAAGAACTGACCTCCTGCCCAAGGGCCAGTACTCCATCGTCTGTGGCACCTAATTACCCCAAAAGTTGTTAAAGGATCCGAGCTTAAGACCTGCCCTAGGACACACAGATATGTTATTATTAAGTGTTTGAGGTTGAATTTCATGTCATGACCTCCAGACTTCAGGGCCAGACCTTTATTGTATGTGGCACCTAGTTGACCCAAAAGTTATTCAAGGTACCGAAGTTGAGACTTGCCCATGGTCAGACACCTAGGCAATTATTAAGTGTTTGAGGTCTGATTAGAATTCAGGTCCTCCTCAATTTAGGGCCAATGTTCCATGCTATGTGCCAAGAAGCTACCTGAACAAGTATTCAATCAATGAGGTTAAGTGCCTTTCCAAGGGCTAACAGATGTGCAATTATTTAGTGTCTGAGGTCGGTTTGGATGTCAGGACCGCCAGCCTCCAGGGCCAGTGCTCTATCATATTTGGCACCCAGTTGCCCCAAAAGTTATTCAAAGCCCTGAGGTTGAAAGTTGCCTAAGGTCACACAGGTAGGAAATTATTAATTGTCTGAGGTTGCATTTGAATTGAGGTACTCCTGAGTCCAGGGCTGGTGCTCTATCCTATATGCCAAGAAGCTACCCCAACAATCATACATTCAATGAGGTTAAGTGCCTTTCCAAGTCAAATATTGAGTGTCTGAGGTCGGTTTTAATGTCAGGCCCTCCTGCCTGATGGGCCAGTGCTATATCCTCTGTGGCATATACCTGCCCCACAAGTTATTCAAGGCACAGAGGTTGGGACTTTCCCAATGTCAGAGAGGTAGGAAATTATTAAGTTTTTGAAGTTGGATTTGAATTCAGATCCTCCTCAATCTAGGGCCAGTGCTCCATCCTATGTGCCAAGAAGATACCGCAACAATTATTCATTCAATAAGTTGAAGAGCTTTTCCATGACAAATAATGAGTGTTTGAGGTCCGATTTGAGGACAGGAACTCTGCCAGTGGGGCCAGTGCTCTGTCGTGTTTGGCACCTACTTGCACCAAAATTCATTGAAGGCAATGAGCTTGAGACTCGCCCAAGGTTACATGGCTAGGAAAATATTAAATTTTTGAGGTCGGATTTGAATTCAAGTCCTCCTCAATGTAGGGCAAGTGCTCTATCCTCAGTGCCAAGAAGCTACCTCAATAATTACTCATTGAATGAGGTTAAGAATCTTTCCAAGCACACACAGATATGCAATTATTAAATTTGGAGGTCTGATTTGATGTCAGGACCTCCTGTCTCAAGGGACAGTGCTATATATTATGTGGGACCTAGCTGCCCCAAAAGTTTTTCAAGGCCCCGAGTTTGAGACTTGCCCAAGGTCACACAGCTAGGAAATTATTAAGTTTTTTAGGTCGCATGTGAATTCAGGTCCTCCTCAATCTAGGGCCAGTGCTCTATGCTTTGTGCCAAGAAGCTAAC
This sequence comes from Macrotis lagotis, assembly GCF_037893015.1. NCBI lineage: Eukaryota > Metazoa > Chordata > Mammalia > Peramelemorphia > Peramelidae > Macrotis > Macrotis lagotis. The sequence goes on from NC_133666.1 coordinate 83,240,775, forward strand.
CCAACAATTATTCATTCAATGAGGTTAAGAGCTTTTCAAAATCAAATTTTCAGTATCTGAGATCAGATTTGATGTCAGGAGTTCCTGTCGCAGGGCCAATGCTCTATCTTCAGTAGCACATAGTTGCCCCAAATAATTATTCAAGGAACTGAAGATGAGACTTGCTAAAGGTCTCACAGCTATGCAATTATTAATTGTTTGATGTCAGATTTGAATTCAGGTCCTACTCAATGAAGGGCCAGTGCTTTATCCTCTGTGCCAAGAAGCTACCCCAACAATTATTCATTCACTGAGGTTAAAAGCCTTGGCAAGGCCACACAGATCTGCAATTATTCAGTGTCTGAGGTTGTATTGGATGTCAAGATCTCCTTCATCAAGGGCCAGTGGTATATATTCTGTGGCACTTTGATGCTCCAAAAGTTATTCAAGGCACCAAGGTTGAGAATTGACCAAGGTCACACAGCTAGGGAATTATTAAGTGTTTGAGGTGGGCTTTGAATTCAGGTACTCCTCAATATAGGGCCAGTGCTCTATCCTATGTGCCAAGAAGCTACCCCAACAATTATTCATTCAATGAGGTTAAGAACCTTAACAATGCCACAGAGATATGCAATTATTTTGCGTCCCAGGCTGGATTGGATGTCAAGGCCTCCTTCCTCAACGGACAGTGGAATATATTTATATTCTTTGGCACCTTGTTGCTCCAAAAGTTATTTAAGGAAGTGAGGTTGAGACTTGCCCTAGGACACACAGCTGTGTTATTAAATGTGTGAGGTCGCATTTCTTGTCATGACCTCTGCACTCTAGGGCCATACCTCTATTGTATGTTTCACCTAGTTGACCCAAAACAGATTCAAAGTACCGAATTCGAGACTTGCCCAAGGTCACATATCTAGGAAATTATTAAGTATTTGAGGTGGCATTTGAATTCAGGTCCTCTAAAAATCTAGAGCCAGTGCCCTATCCTCAGTAGCAAGGAGTGTCCCAAAAATCGTTCAAAGCACTGAGGTTGAGACTTGACCAAGGTCACAAAGTTGGAAAATTATTTACTGTTTGAGGTCGCATTTGAATTCAGGGCCTTCTCAATCGAGGGCCTGTGTTCTAACTTATGTGCCAAGAAGCTACCCCAACAATTATTCATTCAATCAGGTTAAGACCCTTGACAAGGCCACAGAGATGGGCAATTATTAAGTGTCTGAGGATGTATTGGATCTCAGAATCTCCTGCCTCAAATGCCAGTGCTATATACCCTGTGGCACCTAGCTTCCCTAAAAGATATTCAAAGTACCAAGGTTGGGACTTGCCCAAGGTGACAAAGGTAGGCAATTAGTAAGTGAGGTCAGATTTGAATTCCGGTCCTCCTGTATCTAAGGGCCATTGCTCTGTGCTACATACCAAGAGGCTACCTGAACATTTATACATTCAATATTGTTAAGAGCTTTTCCAAGTCAAATATGCAGTGTTTGAAGTCAGATTTGAAGACAGGACCTCATGCCTCCAGGGACGGTGATGTATGCCATGTGGCTCCTAGTTGTTGTAAAATTTTTACAAGGCACCGAGGCAGAGACTTGGCCAGGGTCACAGAGCTAGGAAATTATTAAGTTCTTTAGGTCGCATTTGAGTTCAGGTCCTCCTCAATCTAGGGGCAGTGCTCTCTCCTTTGTGCCAAGAAGCTACCCCAACAATTATTCATTCAGTGGGGTTGAGACCTTTTCTAAATCAAATTTTCAGTATCTGAGATCAGATTTGATGTCAGGATCTTCAGTGCCAGGGCCAATGCTCGATCCACTGTGGCACCTAGTTGCCCCAAAAGTTATTCAAAGTACTGAAGATGAGACTTGCTAAAGGTCTCACAGCTAGGCAATTATTAATTGTTTGATGTCACATTTGAATTCAGGTCCTACTGAGTCTAGGGCCAGTGCTGTATCTTATGTGCCAAGAACCTACCCCAATAATTATTCATTCAATTAGATTAAGCCTTTCCAAGCCAAATATCCAGTATGTGAGGTCGGTTTTGAAGTCAGGAACTCCTCCCTGCAGGGCCAGTACACTATTCTCTGTGTCACTTCGTTACCACAAGAGATAATCAAGGAACATGGGTTGAGACTTGCACTAGGACACACAGCTATGTTATTATTATTAAATGTGTGAAGTTGCATTTCATGTCACGACCTCCTGACTCCAGTTCCAGACCTCTATCTTATGTGTCACCTAGTTGACCCAAAAGTTATTCAAGGTGCAGACATTGAGACTTGCCCAAGGTCATACACCTAGGCAATTATTAAGGGTTTGAGGTCAGATAAGAATTAAGGGCCACCTCAATCTAGGGTCAGTGCTCTTTCCAATGTGCCAAGAAGCTACCTGAACAATTATTCATTCAATTAAGTTGAGAGCTTTTTCAAGTCAATTATTAAGTGTCTGAAGTCAGACCTGATGGGAGGACCTCCTGGCTCCAGGGCCAATGCTCTATCATATTTGGCATCTTAGTTGCCACAAACGTTATTGAAGGCACTGAGGTTGAGAAAATTTCACACAGCTAGGAAATTATTAAATGTCTGAGGTTGGATTTCATGTCAGGACCTCCTGATTGCAGGCCCAGGCCTGTATCATCTGTGGCACCTAGTTGCCCTAAAATTTATTCAAGCCACCGAGTTTGAGACTTGCCTAAGGTCACCCAGCTCGGAAATTATTAAATTTTTCCAGTCCTATTTGAATTCAGGTTCTCTTAAATCTATGGACAGTGATCTATCCTATGTGCTAAGCATCTACCACAACAATTATTCATTCAATGAGGTTAAGTGCCTTTCCAAGTCAAATATTGAGTGTCTTAGGTTGGATTTGAAGACCTCTCCTCCTGCCCAAGGGCCAGTGCTCCATCCTCTGTGGCACCTAGCTGCCCCAAAAGTTATTCAAGGAACCTGAAGTTTAGACTTGCCCTACGACACACAGCTATGTTTTTATAAAGTGTCTGAGGTCGCATTTCATGTCATGATCTATGGACTCCAGGGCCAGACCTCTATTGTAGGTGGCACCTAGTTGATCCAAAAGTTATTCAATGTACCGAAGTTGAGACTTGCCCAAGGTCACACACCTATACAATTATTAAGTGTTTGAGGTCGGATTAGAATTTAGGTCCTCCTCAATTTAGGGCCAATGTTCCATGCTATGTGCCAAGAAGCTAGCTGAATAATTATTCATTCAATGAGGTTAAGTGCCTTTCCACGGCCACACAGATGTGCAATTGTTTAATGTCTGAGGTTGTATTGGATGTCAGGGCCTCCAGCCGCCAAGGCCAGTGCTCTATTGTATTTGGCACCTAGTCGCCCCAAAAGCTATTCAAGGCACTGAGGTTGGGAGTTTCCCATGGTCACACAGGTAGGAAATTATTAATTGTTTGTGGTTGCATTTGAATTCGGGTACTCCTGAGTCCAGGGCTGGTGCTCTATCTTATGTGCCAAGAAGCTACGCCAACAATCATTCATTCAATGAGGTTACGTGCCTTTCCAAGTCAAATATGGAGTGTCTGAGGTCGGTTTTGATGTCCGGACCTCCTGCCACAAGGGCAGTGCTATATCCTCTGTGGCACCTAGCTGCCCCGCAAGTTATTCAACGCACAGAGGTTGAAACTTCCCCAAGGTCACAGAGGTAGGAAATTATTAAGCTTTTGTAGTTTTATTCGAATTCAAGTCCTCCTCAATTCAGGGTCAGTGCTGTATCCTATGTGCCAAGAATTCGTCCCCAAAATTATTCATTCTACAAGGTGAAGAGCCTTTCCAAGGCCACAGAGCTTGGCAATTATTGTCTGATGTCAGTTTTGAACTAAGGACTTCCCAACTTCAGGGCAAGTGGTCTATCTTCTGTGGCCCCCAGTTGCCCCAAAAGTTATTGAAGGCATCGAGATTGATACTTCCCAAGTACACACAGCTAGGCAATTATTAAGTGTTTTAGGTCCTATTTGAATTCAGGTCCTCCTCAATTTAGCATCAGTGCTCTATCCTATGTGTCAAGAAGCTACCCCAACAATTATTCATTCAATGAGGTTAAGAGCCTTTCCTAGTCCACAGAGATGGACAATTATTAATATTTTAGTATGCAGTTGAAATCAGGTCTTCCTGACTCCTGGCTCAGTGCTCTATTGTATGTGTTATGAAGTTCTTGTGTTATGTTCAGTGTTAAAATTTTTCTAAAATGTTTCTTTTATTATTTAAGGTATTCTCTTGCTTTTATTCTTGTCTCAGCATATTCAAATATATGAACATAGACAAAGTCTTTGGATACCCATAGTTCCAAGTTTGTAAACAGCAGCATTTAGATAAGGGTTAATGTAGTGAGAGCACTGCAGTGATTACATCAATGAGAGAACCCCGTATTGTATATTTGATTTTTACTGAATCAATTGCTCTTGAAACGTAATGAATAGTAATTCCTTTACATTTATTAATATGTAGTAAGACGTGAAAATTAAATAATATTAAAAAGAAGGGAGTGTGGAGGACGACTGGCCTGGGGCCGTGCGAACCACTTCAAGGGTGGGACCACCATTACCTGACCTCTGGCCCCTTTTTCCTTTCCTTTACCTTGCCTTACTTGGCCTGGTGTCCCCGTGCAGCGAGGACTGGGAATGGGGTGAGGTGGCAGGAGTTCGAGGGTGCAACGGGCCGGAAGATGCAGAAGATTCCTCTGCCAACACCAGGATGTGTGGGTTCATTTCCTGATTGAGGAAGAGCGGAAACTCCGCGGTCACGTGAGTCGCGGCGAGAGGCGAATTGGGGAGCCCAGGAAGCACTCTGAAAGGTGCAGCCTTGTGGAGGGGCTGAAGCAGCCCATCAGCTTCCAGCCATGCCTTCCAGGTTCCTTCTGGGAAGTTGCCGTGAGGCACTGCCACTGGAAGAAGGACCCAAGCCAGGGGCCAACTGTGAGCCTGGATGAGCTGTGGATGCGGTCTGTGGGCTGTGCAGGAAGAACGAGGTGCCAAAAGAGGAGGGGCTTGACCCCCCATTGGGGATGTGTGGCCGCGGTGTGTATCTGTTTGTGTTCAGATTTCCTTCGCTTTTCCAGGTGCATCATGGGGTCATCAGTGTTCAGGAGGCTGTCTTATTTCTGTGTGACTAAATGAGTATGTCCTCAATTCTGTCCCACCCCTTGTTTGATAATAGCTGGATCCATTCTGAATCTATGCCTGGCTATGTGCCTCTCACTTTCCCAGTCACTAAGTCATTCTATAAAACAGAAATTTTAAAAAGACAAAACATTTCACTTCATTTCACATGTCGCTTGGGTTAATATTTCTATAAAGAACATAATGTGTAATTTTCGGTTATTGTGGGGATCTCAGCTTATTCTTCAGATCATCAAGACTAAGGCATATGGAAGTGTCTTTTCACACCTTTATATTTGTCTCCCTGACCAGGATGGAGCTTCCTAGGATGAAGGGCTTTTGGCAATGTTATTAAACTCCATCCTTTCTAGTCAACAATTTGGTGTTAAGCCTACAAATTGATTTAAGAAAGGAATATTCTCATGATTAGAGATCACATTGCCGAGTATATCCTGCAGAAAGACCAACATCAGGTCCCTCTACCACGTCCCAAAAGTCATAGTGCACGTTTGTGTTCTTGTACCTGACTGGGAAAACCCAGGCCCTGAACTAAGAGCTCTTCAAACAGGATCTCACATACTTCACACAATGCACCTGTGGGGGGCTATTATAATCCCCTTTTCAGATAAGGAAACTGAGGCAGCAGAAGATCAGTGACTTGTCTACAATCTTACTGCCTTTGAACCCTGGGCTTTCTGGCTTCAGACTCAGTACTCTCCCCACTGTGCATTCTAGGTGCCAAATACAACCAGACTATAAGACAATCTGACTGGACCAAAGACAAATATGAATATTATAGGACTGAATACAAAGTAAAATAATGAAGACCAGGGAGATACTCTGCTACCAGACTGCAGACAGCTAAATGGAAAGGAACAATGCTTTATGAAATAATTGTTTTAGCATACTCTTTGTAATGCAGAGGACAAACAGAGAGATAAAGTTCTGCCCTTTCCTCCACTCAAATCCTCTTTTCAGAAACTAATATTAAATGAAGATGGTCAAACAAGAATGGCTGCTGTTGTAGACACACTTTACTCTTTTCTACTGTCCTTAGATTTGCATTACTTCAGTATGTGCTTATATAAATGTAGTGATTAACTCTCCTGTTACAGTTGATGAAGTCTTCATACTTCTCTTAATGAAGCTGTTCTCCCATATAATCAGCCCTCACGTTAGCAACGATTGGAATTGGCTTCTTCAACAATGACATCAGCAATCACCTAGGTGAAGGAAGAACCCCCCCCCCCACTGCATCCCTCACTGACATCTCATTCTTCTTCCACCAATCAGCATTTCCCACTCATTTTCTGACCCCCCCCCCCCAGACCTCTGGCTCATTTCTCCCACCCTCCTCCGCCTCCAGCTCAATTTTCTTTCTTCCATAGACCTGCTCAGGCTCATTTTTCCTCCCCCCACAGTCCCTCCTCCTCATTTTCTCTTCTTCCTCTCCTCCTTCTCCACTGCTACAAGTGACTTGAGTCCAGTGGGGTTTCCTGTCTGTGGCACCTAGGGGAGCTGGGCAGGGAGGGTGAGGACCCCAGGTACTGGAACTGATGTCCACAGAAACCCCCTGCCATCAGTCCAGAATGCCCTCTGTCCCTCACCCCTTTCAAAACCATATATTCTTAACCAGGAGTGTTTAAATATTTTCTCCACATATTTATATTCATTAAAGGGATGAATGTTTCATTCTCTCTCTATTCCTCTGAGTACTGAATGACTCTTTTAATCATGTCTATGGATTTATATATATATATATATATATACATATATTACATATATACACATTACTCTATAATCCTACATAAAGCAAGATTATTTCATTTATAGATATTATCTGTATTGATCTCTGAATACTCATATATAAGTACAGTGTCCATTGTAAACTAAAATACTTCATATTTGTACAAAATAATATGTTGATGATATATGACACACCATACATAATAACATAGAGAAAAAATCATAAATATATATTTATTCAGTTTCATTCTCTTCTTTTCTATATACATTTAATGAAAACAGGATTTCTAATTTCTATCTACTCATAATCATTAATAAATGTTTGCTCTATTTCTACGAATATGAGCATGCCTGCAGTAACTTTCATTCAACAATATGACATTTATCTTATTTCTTTTCATTTGCATATATTTATCTGCTTATATTAACATCTAAAAGTTTTCTTAGTCCCTCCCTCTTTACTTGAATGCATTCTGATGTTTCTCTCCTGGTGAGAAAATGTATTCAAACTCCCATCTCTGTACATGCAGAATTTATGAATTTTTGTATAGAGGAAGGGAAGACAATAAGGGCACCCATAGGTATAATAATATACTGAAGTAGTCATACATGAATCACTCTTAGATGAATATACAGACTACTTAAATGTTCAACTGTGGGGACATATAGAGACAATATGTGAATAATCATATTTAAATCAAAATAGAATATACAATATATTTCATACACTGCATATTCGATTGTTCATATACATGTCATAAGTGAAAAAATGGCCAGACCTAAGTTTATTGATTATCATAGAAAAGGATATATAAATACAACAATTTGAACATTAAAGAAGTATGGAAGAGTATTTGTACATATGAATACATAAAGAGAACATATCAATACTCAAATTTATGGTTATAGTGAAAGAAATGGTGAGCACTCATATATGTCAAAATACACAAGGAAGATAGAAATTCTTATCTATGAGGAGAGAGGTCCATGTCATTCTACATCCTTTTCCATGAGATTTTCTTTAGAACTCAAGTTTCTAATATAGTTTTTCATTGTTTGTCCAAACCTCTCCACTTCCCAAGTCAATCATACATTTCTGAAGGCATTTCTAAAACTCCCCTTACTCTCCTCACCAATATGTCTAATTGATATAAAATAAAATACTTTACTAAATGACTGTAGTGGGTATTGTGCCTGGAAATGTCCTGGGGTGGAATATTTAAGGCTTTAACTTATAAAGTATTCAGTTTAATATTTATATATAAAAGAAATTAGCTAGGAGCTCCAGATTGATTATATAATTAGTTAAATAATCAAAGTCTAGGGAAGTCTTAAACCAGGGAAGCCTAGAACAGGCAAGAGAGAATAATCCCATGGATCCACACAAAGACCACTCCAAAATTCCCATGGTAATTATAGAAAATGGATAAAGAAAGAAAGATCTTCAAAGTGTATTATTGCATATCATTTAATATGTTTGACTGTCTAAAACTCAGTGCTGGCCTCGGGTTCTTGACAGGTGGGGTTATACTTGTTCTATTTTGGCTGCAGACCCAGGCATGCAAGGCAATAGACTTGTCATACTCTGATCAGTATACTTTTCACTTACATTCATTTTGGGTTACATTATTCAATGAGAGGGAATTCTTATTATTATTAATATGATTTTCAGTGGTAAAAAGTTTTGCTGGGATCCCTCATTATGAACCTGAATCCTAGAGACTTTTGCTAGAAAACCCATAAAGGGGAGCTCACTATTATGGCTGTTAGAGTTTAATGAATCCACATTCCAGACTTTCAACTAGCCAGGACACTACAGTGGGTGTGTACAAGTCTGGGTGGGTGTGAGAGTAGGAGTTTGTTTGTTTGTGTGTGTGTGTGTGTGTGTGTGTGTGTGTGTGTGTGTGTGTGACTCTGTATGTGTGTGTCCTGGTCCTAACATCCATACCAGCCCCTGCGCCATCATAGCTAGCACATTGGAATAGATCAGACTACTTCGTTTTAGAATGGAGACCACACCTTTCTGTGTGTACCTTCCTTTAGATCTCACTGAACTGCAATTCTTGCTCCAACCAGATTAGGTCTATTGAAGTTTTATAAATCTCCTTTTCTCTGGGCTCATTGGATTCAGCACCTGCTTCTGGCTTCTTCAGGTGGTTTTTAGTAGGGAGACAACCTCATAGCTAGGTGTCCATGAGGCTGATTTATGTAGTCTCTTTCTCTGGTGGACAGAAGTCCACTGACCTGTCCAGGGTAACAGAGGAGCAGGATACATGGGAGGTACATAAGCTTAGGTCAAGTAGTTATTTGACTTCTTTTACAAACGTGAACCCAGAGACTCCTCCTATAGCCCATGTCGATCCCTTTCTCCACATGAACCCCCATCCCCCATCAAGTTCTGTAGATAATCTGCACCTTTCTTCCCATCATTGAAACCTGCTTTTGATCCCTCCACATCATCTTCAGCCCTCAAATTGATGGAGTCCTTGCCAACTAAAGGAATACAACAATACAATGAAAAGCAGAGATCCAGAAAAGGGAAACGGTAATTAAGGCCTGATTATAGCCCATTTCATAAGAAAGATCCCTTGAAATGAATTGAAATTTGGAAGAGAATTCAGAGGACTGAAGAGGTTCAACCTCCCCAGGCCTACTCTCTACATTAGCAGCTATAAGATTTCAATGCAGCATGGACTTGGAATCTTTCAGTCTCTAAGGGATGGCAGTTCTTTTCCTTCATGGTCTTGGCTCTACATTGTTAGTGACAAATTCTTCTCATGGAAAAAGGCCCTCACTTGATCCTTCCATCCCCACTAAATCATATCCTACATCACTTCTTCTCTTTCTAACTAAACTTGAAAAGGATATCTATTCTAGGAGCATCCACTTTCCGCCTACTCATTGTCTTCTTTATTCCTTACAATCTGGATTCAGAATACATCATCCTACTGGAAACAACACTCTCCAATGTTAATCATGATCTCTTAGTGGTCAAGTCCATTCTCTTTTTCTCCAATCTCATTCTCTTTAACCTTTGCAATCTTTTGTCTCTTTTGCTCATTTTCACCTCTTTGATGCACATTTCTCTCCAGATTTTTAGGTCACCTGTTTCTAAATGGATTTTCTAATATTTTTGTCTTCTGCCTCCTTTGCTGTATCCCCTTGCAGACTATATCTCCAAGTTTTTCTTCCCTTCTCTGCCTATACTTTTTCACTGGTATCTCATTAGTTCCCATTGACATAAGGATCATCTCTATGATGATAATCCTCAACTCTAAAATCTAAATCCTGCTCCTAAAGGAAAAGAGAGAATGGAGAGATAAGGAAGCACAGAAGCAAGGAAGGATGGAATGAATAAAGGAAGGAAGGAAAGAGAAAAAGAGATAGAGACAGTCCTTTCCTCAATGTACATTCTCTTGTCAGTCATGAATTATAAGGTGAACTATCAGCTTGAATCTCAGGACACAAAATTCTCTCTTATACTTAGACTTTCATTAACTTCAATATTAAATTCATCAAGAGATTGACTACACATTCACAAGACCTTTTGAAGATGTTTTTCTAGCACTCCTGGTGAAGCTGTTCTCTTTTTTCTTGTCTCCTTTTGACAAATAATTGTATTTGGATTCTGCCACTGGCCCCATCTTCTTCCTCTTTAGACTATTTGCAGCAGGAAAGCAATTAGTTCCAATTGCTCATGAGGTTGATCTCGGCAAGTTGGGGGAAATGTGCTCCAAGTCCCCTGGTGGACAGAGTCCCACTGAGCTATCCAGGGAGGGAAAGGAGAAGGCTCATGAGATGCCTCCAAGTTTACTCCTGCTTCATGTCCCACTGTGGTTCCCAGAGCCCCTTTATGCAGTCTGTTTTGTCCATAATCTGCACCCTCCATCCCACCACTAAAAGCCTAACTGCCATCCTGCCCTCTTCCCCCAACCAGCTCTTGGCCCAAGTCTCTCTTTAGTACCAGGCTTTTGGTATTGTTATTCTATTTGCCATGGCCAAGGCATATCTTTTCCCCTCACTAGAACAGGATATCTGTAAGGATGAGAAACAGTGACCTATGATAAGATTTCCATGCATCAGAATCATCTTTGTATACGATTGAGTGATGCAGGTTAGGTCATCCCTCTTACTTCACAAATGCAAGAAACCTATTTGTGGATTACTAACCAATATTTATTAAGAATATTTTATGAAATGATTATTCTGGAGGAGTATGAGTGTGAGTGGACATAATCATAGCGGTGTCTGTGGTTCTGTGTGTGTACTATATTTCTGGTTACATTTTGACAAAATACTGGAGTTGGTTCCTGCTTGTGGTTTCCTCATGATGATTCTAGGACTGAGATAATCTTAGTGACAGAGGCCCATGAGGCTGATCTCTGCAAGTTGGGACAGAAGCTCTTTCATCAGGTGGGAAGCATATCACTGAGATGCCCAGGCAGGGGAAGGAAAAGACACATGAAGTTTGATCAGAAGTTTATTCCTGCCCTATTTCTCATACTATTTCCCAGAGCCCCCTTCTGCAGGCCCAGTTCTGTAGATTAGATTGTCTGCACCTTTCTTCCCATCAGTGAAAGCTCAGCTACCTCCTTGCCCACCTTCTCCTAGAAGGTCTTGACCCTTGCCTCCCCAAAACTTACCTCTTTCACCAAGGCATTGCCACCACCACCACCACACTGGGCATATTCAAGGCACAGCTTTTCCCTCCCTAGACCAGCACATCTCTGAGGGCAGGAATCAGGTACCTTGATGAAACAAACTCCCCCAAACCCAGAAAAAATACTTAAGGAGGGCTCTGAGAGAAGCAGATAAAATGGTTAATTCTTTCTATAATTTGTTTTTTGGTCCACTGATTTTTTAAAATGAGGTTATTCAGTTTCCATTTTGTTCTGGGTCTATATCTCCTTGGCCCAGTATTGCATATGACTTTTATTGCATTGTGATCTGAGAAAGATGTATTCACTATTTCTGCCTTTCTGCATTTGATCATTAGGTTTTTATATCCTAGTACATGGTCAATTTTTGTATAAGTTCCAGGTACTGTATAGAGAAAGGTACATTCCTTTCTATCCCCATTCAGTTTCCTCCATAAGTCTACCATATCTAATTTTTCTAACAATCTATTTACCTCCTTAACTTCTTTCTTGTTCATTTTATGATTTGATTTATCAAGACCTGATAGCAAGAGGTTGAGGTCTCCCACTAGTAGAGTTTTGCTGTCTATGTCTTCCTGTAGTTCTTTCAGCTTCTCCTTTAAGAATTTGGGTGCTGTCCCACTGGGTGCATATATATTCAGTATTGAAATGACTTTATTGTCTATGGTACCTTTTAGGAGGATAAAGGTTCCTTCTTTATCTCTTTTAACACTATCCATTTTTGCTGCTGCTTTGTCTGAGATAAGGGTTGCTACCCCTGCTTTTTTTTTACTTCAGCTGAAGCAAAGTATATTTTGCTCCAACCTTTTACCTTTACTCTATGTATCTCCATGCTTCAAATGAATTTCTTGTAAGCAGCATATTTTAGGATTCTGGTTTTTAATCTACTCTGCTCTTTGCTTACATTTTAAGGGAGAGTTCATCCCATTCACATTCAAGGTTATGACTACTAATTCTTTATTGCCCTCCATGCTATCTTCCCTCCATTTGTATTTTCCCCCCCTTCTACCCCTTTATCCATATTCCCCAGTATTTTATTTCTGAATACCACCCCCTTCAGTGTGTTTGCCCTCCTATATCACACCCTCCCCTTTCGTTCCCCTTTTCCTTTTTCCCTTTTCCCTTCTCTTACTTTTGTTATTTCCCCCTTTTTCCCCCACTCCCCTTCCCTTTCTCCATTCCTCCCTCCCCTTTTCCCCTTTTAATACTTGAAAGGTTAGATGTTTTATAAGTTAACTGAGTATGTGTAGGTTGACTTTAAGCCAAGTCTGATGAGAAGAAGATTCAGGTGTTTTTCCTCTTCTCCCTTCTTCCCCTCTATTACCATAGGTCTTTCGTACCTCTTAATGTAATGAGATTTACCCCATTCAATCCCCTCCTTCCTTCAGTCTCTTTCCTGTCCCCCTTTTTAAGGAGGTATTGTTTTTTCGATCATTCTATCTAAGTCATAGAAAATTCTGAGTGTCTGTCCCTTCTAATTCAGTATATTTTATTAAATAGAGTCAAAATTCCTGAGAGTTATAAGGGTCTTTCTCCCAAGTGGGGCAAAAGCCAGTTACATCTCTTTAGATAGCAGTCTCATGGATAGGTCATGAATGACCATCATTTCTGGCTAGGTATATTCTCTCTGTTAGAGTTACAGTTCTCAAGATCTATGAGAATGTTTTTCCCCCCATGCAGGGATATAGCCAGTTTCAACTTACTGGATTGCATTTTTTTCCCTTTTACCGCAACCCTTTTTTTGGTGACCTTTTCATGTGTCTCTTGAACCCCCTGTTTGATGTCCAAATTTTCTGTTTAGCTCTGGTCTTTTCATCAGAAATTTTTGGAATTCTTCCATTTTGTTAAATGTCCATCTTTTTCCCTGGAAGAGAAGGGTCAGCTTTGCGGGAAAGTAGATTCTTGGCTGCATTCCCAGCTCCCTTGGTCTTTGGAATATCTCATTCCAGGCCCTTCGATCCCTTAATGTTGATGCAGCCAGGTCCTTCGTGATCATTACTGTGGCTCCTTGATATTTAAATTGTTTCTTTCTGTCTGCTTGCAGGATTTTCTCTTTTAACTGATAGTTCTGGAGTTCGGCCACAAAATTCCTTGGTGTTTTCATTTTAGGATCGTTTTCTGGTGGGGATCAGTGTACTCTTTCAGTAACTACTTTGCACTCCGATTCCATGATATCATGGCAGTTTTTCATCACTAGATCCTGTAATATTGAGTCCAGGCTTTTTTTCTCTTCAATGTTTTCAGGAAGTCCTATAATTTTCAGGTTGCCCCTCTATCTATTCTCAAGGTCAGTGGTTTTGTTGATGAGGTATTTTACATTTGCTTCTATTTTTTCTATTTTTTGATTTTGTTTACCTGACTCTTGCTGTCTCATAGAGTCATTAGTTTCTGTAGACTGCATTCTTTTTTTGGGTGAGGAGTTTTCTTCATTAACCTTTTGCAACTCCTTTTCCAATTGGTCAATTCTACTTTTGAAAGAGCTTTCTATTTGACCAATTGAGGTTTTGAGAGAATTAATTTCTTTTTGCATTTATCCATTTGAAGATCTGAGAGATTTATTTTCATTTTGTATTTGTCCAATTGTACTTTCTAAGGTTTTGTTGTCTTGTTGCAAGGTATTAATTGTCTCTCCCAAATTTTTAAGCTCCTTCCTTATTTGTTCAAGGAAGTCTTTCTGTGCTGAAGACCAGATTGCATTCTCCTCAGAGGTTCCAGGTCTCTCTGAGTTAGAGCCTTTCCCTTCCAAGAATTTTTCTATGGATCCACCTTTCCGCTGACCCTTCTTCATTTTCCTAAGACCTGAGTTGGGGAGGGGCTGGTTCACAGGGGCTTGGGATCACTAAAGGCTTTACTCACTGAGTGCCGTTTCTCTGGCTGGCCAGTAGGAGGTGATAGTTGTTTTCTCTGGAGTGCCTGTGACCTTGGTTGAGGCCTTCTCCCTTTGCTTGAAGGGAGGAGTTAGAGCTACTGAATTATCTTGCCTTCAATCAATGGTGGGCTTTACCTTGGCCTGAGGTCATTCTTCAGCTGGGCTGGTTCTTCTGCTCACACACCTGGGCCTGAGGCAGAAGTAGTTTGCATTTGTTTGATAGGGAAGAAGTCTGAGCTCTAATGGGACTCAGACCAGAGGAGCCCAGGGATGGTGTCTGAAGCGCTCCTGCTCCAGAACTCTTCCCCCAGCCCTGTCTGGGATCTCCTAGGGGACAGCTCCAACCTCAGTACCTCCGCTCCCCCACCGACTCATGCCCCCATGGTCCAGCCCCACCCTGATGCAGCAGGTTCAACTCTGGGGCTCTCAGACTCCTGGTTCCAATTAGCTGTTGATCTGGCTGATCTGGGGCTGGTCCTCCTGAGCCCAGACTCACCTGCCCGAATTCGGTCAAACCTGCTGCCGGAGACAAATCCTGAGGTAGATGTTCTTTCTCCTGGCTTTTCTTTCTGGGTTTAGTGGGTCAGATTTCGTTTAAGAGGTTTGTTTCATGTGATAGATGGGGAAGAAATCAGGAGACTTTAGAACTGTGCCTGTCTTCTCTCTGCCATCTTGGCCGGAAGTCCCTACCTATCATTTTCTTATGTGTTGTAACTTTAATAAATTTATTTTTCTTTCCACCCTTGCTTTCCTGGGTCTGAATAATGATTCCTCCCAGGCAAAGCTACATTTTCATAGATATTAAGACAGAGATAACATATATATATATATATATATATATATATATATATATATATATATATGAGAATACAGAGAAGATATGACAACTTATTCATATGAATATAATGAATATGCTCATATGTTTTTGTGTATGCATATATGACTCTGAAGTCTTTCCAAAATCTTAACCCTATGGGAGAACCATCCCCGGGAAGTTTAGGCCATGAATCTTACCTTCAGAAGAGGGAGAGGCCAAGAGGGAAGTCAACTAGTCAGGCAGTCAAGAGAAACACAAGTTCCAGGTTGGAGTCTGCTCATTTCAAACTGTGCGACCTTGGCCATGTCCCTGCACATCGCTGGACCTCAGTTACTTTTTTTCCTCAGGGAGGAAGTTGGGCCAGATGAGCTCTGATGTCTCTTTTCATTCTCCATCCTTCCCAAACCTTGAAGCACATTCACACTTTACCCCCATGCCCATACACTTCCACCCCCATGTTATCAAACTAGCCCCCGCTCTCTTAATCCCTGCTGAGACAACCCTGCTAGTCCTTTTTCCCTCGGGGAAGCCCCCACACAATGAGTTCTGTTCTTATTCTCACACTAAATATTGGAATTAAACCAGAGGTTCCCTTGTAACCACCACACATCCATTTCCCAGGGACTGTCAGACCTCAGACATCAGGGGGTGGAAGGACAAGGATCCAAAGGAACCATTTGGGAACGTTCCCTACCAGGGGAAAGAGTCCACTCCGGCTACCTGGGACTTATGGGTCCTGGAGACTTGTACCTCATCCTCAAGAATCCGGGCACCAATTGGCTTTGGATTGGTCCACTGACGTCTCTCCCCTCTTAGACATTTCTTCCCAGTCCTAGGGGTCCTCAAGAGCCACTAGTAAATGGCAGGGGGGGAGGCTGAACCTGGCAATGTGGACACCCTACCCTGAATTCCTCACCTCCATTGAGTGTCAGTGGTTGGTAACATCAGTGCCCACCTTGCAGAAGCAGGAAGTCTCCCAACCCCTAGCACTTCCCTTCCCTACACAGGGACATCCTAGCAGACACCCCACTCACTTGTTACCTTATTGTCAGTATGACTCCCATACACCTCCTCTCATTTTTCCCACCCCTACCCTGTTCTCTACTCATTTTCCATTTTCTCAAAGACCTTCATTTCCTCAGTTTCTCTCCCACAAACCTGCTACAAGTGATTCCAGCTTCCAGCAGGGTTTCCAGACTGCAGTCATTGTGGGAGCTGGGTAGAGAGGCAGATGACCTCTGGGACTGAGACTGATGAGCAGAGACCCCCTGCTGTGTGCCCGGACCTCCCTCTGTCCCTCTCTTCAAAATGAATGAGTTCTGAATATTCTTATCCAAGAGTGCTCAAATATTGACTCTCTACTTTCATCATGAGAGGGAGGAGTCCTCCATTTTTTCTCTATTCTTATTTGTGAATGGTTAATGACTATAATTATTCATAATTAAATATAAGTGACTATATATACATATTTGTAGACCTGTACTAATTTATTATTTCTAGAGATGATGTATTAATCTTATTTCCTCTTAAATATTAAGAATCATTCCCAAGCACATGAGTCTAGCCACATTCCTTCTTTGTTAATTTAAGCGAGTTCTCTTATTATGTGAGTTTGTGTGTGTTCTGTGTGTGTATGTGTACAGATTAAGATTCATGCTTTGTGTACTGATGAGTGATCTCTTATATTCTCTTTATCTGACTGAAGCTATTCTCCTGCTTCTCTCCCTACAGGAAGACCCTTGTCTAAGTACACTTAGAGTATAACTCATATACAGGAATTTAGATAGAGAATGAGGATACCTGTACATATAAGAAGATACTAGTAAGACCTCCCCCTTTGTCTTATTACTAGGATGACTAATTGATATCAAATAAAATTTTTTATGAAATGACTGTAGTGGGTGTAGTGCCTAGAAATACTCCATGGTAGAATATTCAAGGGTTTAACTAATGAAAAATCAAATTTAATATCTATATATCAAAAAATTAGCCAGAAGCTCCAGATTGATTAATATAAGGAATTAAATACTCAAAGTGGAATACTCACACTGAGGGAGTCTAGGGCAGGGAAAAGATGATAATCATGGATCCTCACAAAGGCTACCCTAAAATTCATAGAATACCTAAAATTATAACCTACAGTTGTACTCTAAAAGAATAATTTATCATACCATAAAATTATAGAAAACAAAGAAAGAAGGATATGCAAAGTATTTCAAGGCCTATTGTTTATTATATTTGACTTCTCACAACTTAGTGCTGATCTAGGGTCCCAGACACCTGACGACCATATCAGTTCAATTTTGGGTAGAGTTTGTTTTTTGTTTATAACTTACATCCATCTTGGTTTACTTTATTCATTTAGTGGGAAGGACTTTTTTATTATTATTATCATCATCATCATCATCATAATTATGGCTTTCACTGATAGAAAATTTTTGCTGGGACTCACATCATGAACTTGACCACAAGAGTCTTTATAAAAACTCTTAGCATTGCTATCATTGCTTAAAGTGGAACAAACTATTATGGTTTTAGAGCTTAATGAAGCCACATTCCAGGCTTTCAACCAATCAGGACTATACGGTGGGTGAGTACAAGTGGAGGGGGGTTGTGAGTCTAGGAGTGTGTGTCTCTGACTCTCTTACATGCATCCCAACCCCTGTGTCATCATTGCTAATACACTGGAATCAACCAGACTATAATATGTTTTAAGGGAGGCCTCATCTTTTTGTGTGTACCTTCTACTAGATTTCAATTAACTACAGTATTTGCTCTTATCAGTTTGGATCTATTGAGAGGAATGGATGTAGCTCTCATGTGAAGCTGGTCTCCTATATTTTTGGGTTGAGTGAATGTGATTCCTCTTTCTGGCCTCTTAAGAATGTCTGTAATAGAAGACAACTTCATAGCTAGATGTTCATGATCTGTACAACCTTTTTTCCCTGCTGGGCAGAAGTCCACAGAACTTCCCAGGGTGAGAAAAGAAAGGACACATGAGCTCTAGTCAAGGAATTATTTGACTTTCTTTCCAACTGTGATCCCACAGACCCTTTGGTAGCTGACACTGATCCCTATTCACAGCTGAAAACTTTCCCCTCTATTCTGTGTAGAATCTATATCTTCCTCCCCAACACTGAAACTTATCTCTACCAACATACCATTGTTCCCTCCACTCCATCTTCACCCGTCAAATCTATGGAGTCCTTGCTAACTAATGGAGGATAACAATACTATAAATTAGTGATAGAGAATAGGGTGGGGAGTCAGGTCTGAAATTAAGCATATTTCATAAGAAGAGGTTCAGCCTTCATAGACAGCCTCTATATTAGCACCAATATGATTTTAATGCATCATGGACATGGAGATTTTCAGTCTCTAAGGGATGACAGTTCTTTTCCTATCAGGGTCTTGGTTCTACATTGTTAGTGACAAATTCTTCTCTCTACTGAAAAAGACCTCACTTGATCCTTCCATCCTCACTAAATCATGTCCTAGATCACTTCTGCTCTCTGTAGTTAAACTCTTTGAAAAAGCTTATTTATTAGAGACCTCCAGTTTCTCCCCACTAACTTTATCTCCTATTCTCAAGAGCATTAACCTCAATATTTACTTAAATTTACCAAGAGATTAAGTATCCAGTAACTAGATCTGTTGAAGATATTTTATAGCCCTTCTGGTGAAGATCTTTTGCTCTTTTCCTCTCTTCATTTGAACAAACACCTGTGGTTGGCTTCTGCCAGTGGGGCCATCTTCTCCCTAGTGATATCTGCCCATGAAGCTTATCTCTGCAAATTGGGGCAGAAGCCCTTTCAGTCTCCTGGTGGGCAGAGTCCCAGTGAAATTTCCAGGGAGGGAAAGGAAAGGGCTCATGAGTTCTGCCCCCAGGTATATACCTGCTTCCTTTCCCACTCTTTTCCCCAGAGCCCCCTTCTATAGTCTCTGTTCTGCCACCTTCTTCTCATCACTGAAAACCCAACTGCCATCCTGCCCACCACCCCCAAGCACTTCTTGACCTGAGCCTCTCCCCAGGTCTAGTCACTGGCAATACTATCAATTTGGCCCGGAAAAGGCACATATTTTCCCTCAGTAAACCAGGACATCTATAAGAATGGGAAACAGTGACCTGACCTGACCTAGGCTAATTCCCCCAACACGTGGGCAACATTCATGTTGTGCTCTGACTGAAGCAGGTGTGTCATCTCTCTTCACAAATGGAAGAAAAAATATTCTGGGAAGGCAGGGCATTGCCTCAGGCTCACTGTGCACCCTGTGCATCTCTGACTGACCTAATGCTGGGGGTGAGTGGGACTAGGTTTGCTTTTTAACCACCCAGTCCTAACTGAAGATTGCAGAACCCCCAACTCAATGGGAAACCTGGCCAGCAGGTTCTGGGGAGAACCTTCCCAGGGACCTTGGACCCATGAAGCCTGGATGTCAGAGGAGGGAAAGGTCAAGGTGGAACTGATCTAGCCTGGAAGGCAAGAGAACTCCATGCTCAAAGTCTTTGTCTCCACAACCTGACTGTGGGATCTTAGTCATGTTCCTGCCCTCCTCTGGACCTCAGTTTTCCTCTTAAATGAGGAGACTGGAGCCATGAGCTTTGATGGGTTTTTTAAACCTTCCTCCTTTCACATTTTACAAGTCCATTCAAACTCCACTCCTATATCCATACAACCTTGATTAGTCTAGGCAATTTTTGCCTTTATTCTAACCAAAACACTGGAATAGAACTTGTCTTCCTGTTGCCTCTGGGTTAGAGTATCCTATGAAAAATCACACTTTGAGACCCAGGAAAGCAGATATAAAAGAAAACGGAGATTTTTTAAAGAAGTTACAACACAAAAGAAAGTAATAGGAAAGTTAAGTAGAGATTAAGGAAAAGCCATGTGGATTGCTAATTGATCCTGGCCGACTTGCTGCCAGGCTCAGCAGAAGACTGGAAAGGTAAAATAGAGAGAGCCCTTCCCCAAATCTTAAAATTCTCCTTCAGGGTCCATGGGAGGGGGTGGTGACCTGGGAGTAGCCCAAGTCCCGTATTGGAGAGTTTGGCTGTTGGGGAGGGTTCTCTTATGGGAGATCTAGGATTTGTTCCCAGTGCCTGTGAGCCCTGACTGTCAGGACCAAAAGAGGATGCAATCCAGGTCAGGTTGGAGGTCAGGCCCTCAGGTGTGGCCTAAATTAGGCAATAAAGGAAGAAGGAAGATTCCCTTAACAATGCAAATAAAAGATTTCCAAAGTTTGTCTCCAACTGATCTCAACACTCCCTATGCCCATGGTTCCCTGCATCATTCCTCTCTCCTGAAGCAGAGGTTCCCCCACACTTAGCAAGGTGTTACAAGGACTGTTACTTTTCAGATCCTGGGTATTTGGAAGACAATGTCCTATTGGGACCAGGAGGGGACCGTTTCACCAGCAGAGACAGAAGTCCAGTGGTCTAGTGCTTGTGTATCCTAGCCCCTTATCTCCCATTCTCAAGAGTGTCAGGTGGGCTTTGGGTTGCTCCACTGCCATTTCCTGCCTCTCTGATATCACCTCACAACCCTGGGAGCCTTCAGGGAGCCACCAGCCAAGTTGAGTTTAATCTGGGCAAAGCACACCCCTCATCACATGGCCCCCCAAGACTCCAACTCTGGTTAAATAGAGGATGGATGGGGAGTGACGTCAATGGGCACTTTGAGGAGGCAGAAACCTTCCTCTAGCCAACTACAACCTTCCCTCCCCTGGTGCCAGTCAACCAGACATCCCAGCCATTTGTCTTTCTGAAGTTAGCATCCCTACCTCCATCCCCTTGCACTCAGGCTGATATCCCCTCCCCTGTCGCATGTATAAGTGCCTTAGTGTGCAGTAGCGTTTCCTGACTGTAACCATTCAAGAAAGGGGCAGGGAATGAGAGGACCTCAGGTACTGGGGCTGATGTTCAGAGACCCCCTGCTGTCTGTGAAAATGTCCCTCTCAACCCCCTTACAAAACCATTGACTTTGTGTATCCTCATCCAGAAGGGCTCCAATATTTCCTCTGTGCATTCATGTAAGGGAGAAATACTATATCCTTTATATACCTTTGGTAGAATATTCATTTGATTTTATAATCCAATATAGAGCAAAGAATCCTATATTTCATTTATATATGTATTCTCTGTATTCATCTATAAGTACTCACACACTAGTCACTGGCCTGTAAAGTACATATCTCACATCTGTGTAAATGAATATACATTAGATAATTCATTCACATGAGGAGAGAGAACACATTCATCTGTTCATAGTACCTACATATATACATAGATGTTTGAGTTCTCAGGTTTTTTTAATTCCTATATACATGTACTCATTTATTCTATCAATCCATTTACATGACTTGTACTCTCTTCTCTTAAATACTGATAATTATTCTCTCTATTCCTATGTGAGTTCTCAGACATTTATGTAGAGGAGTATGAAGGGTGCTGTTGGTCTTCACAGGGTGTGGAGGGGGATCCCTTTGAAATCCATTACAAAGGGGGAATGGCCCCAGCTAATCACAAAACTGGGAAAATTCTCCTGATCCCATTCTAAAGACCACAAACCCAAGATTAGAAGAAACTAGTCCTTAAGTGGTCATGAATAACCTAGGGTCTTGACCTTCTCCTTTGCACATGCTCAAAGAGATCTATCTGTTCTTGCTCATTAGCATAATGAGCAGGGTGGGGAAATGTATAGGAACCAATGTATCAATTAGATTTGTGACCCCAGCCTATGGTTGGCATGAAGGGGCAGGAACAAAGCCTTTCAAACTGCATTAAAGAGCTTGTATTTGGGGGTTTCCCTGCCCCTTTCACCCACCATGAGAGAGGTGTGCCATTTTGTTAAGATATCTTAATCAAAACCATTTTAATCACTCTGAACTAAGAATTCTTGAGCCATTTATAACATCATATGAGCTTATGTTCTCTCTGTCTCCATTCTCTGATAAGAATTCTCTCATATCCTCCCTACCTGATTCTATTCTATTGCTTCTCTCCCTGTCAGAAAATATATGAAGAATTTTGTGTTCATACCTGGGAAACGTACCATTACTCATATATAGGAATATCAACAGACAGGAAGAGTTCCAGGAGGTATACAAGTAGGAACTGAATGAATGCTGGTAAAGGAAGCCTGCACATAGCAATATGGCAAGATTATGGAAGTGATCATAAATTCTAACTAACATATAGAGATAGTATATGAATAATCATATAGATGAGTCAAAAACCCATGTGTTGTGTCATATGTGTTCCAGGCTAAGAGCTATGAAGGGTTAACACAGAAATAGTTATGTGCTTTAAGGAGCAAGATGTACTTCAGTGCTTAGATAAGGGAGTAGCTGCATGTCTGAGCTAACTAGGTGTATTCCCAGGCTCAGATAGATAGCGCATTCTGAGATAATTACCTTCTGCACTTTGTTTATCAAATCACTGTTTGGTTCTCTAAACAATCACCTAAGACATACACAAGGTATACATGTGAAAAAAAATGCTTGCTAAAATGCTTATGTAATTGGTTACGTAAATGTAGAGTATAAAAGTATGTATCCTGTGATCAATAAACGAACCAGCTTATGCATCATATTGATGTCGGCCTGAGTTCCCTCCTCCGGACTCAACACCCATGTACTATTTTTCTACATTTTGAATACAGATTGCTTAGATGTATATATGTATTTATATGAATTTGTGCATGTCACTAGGGAAATTACTGCCAAACTTACATATATGTTTTAATGTAAAAAGTATATATACATATAATCATATATATGTTCTAAAATAAAAAACAGAGAGGCAGTATTTAAAGTATTCATGCATAGGAATACAAAAAGAGAAAATATCAATACCCAGATGCATGGATGCAGTGAGAGAAGAGTTGATTCTTTGTATATATCAAAGTACATAAGGAAGATGGTAATCCTCATCTGAGGTACATCCATATTTTCCTTAGAGGTTGACATTCTTGTCCTGCTTTGTCTTTTTCTATCCAGCTGCTCCATTTTCTAAATCAATTAGCATCTTCTCCTTTTGTCCCTTTTTGTCTTGTCACCAAGATTAATAACCAATATTTATTAAGAATGTTTTTAGAAATGATTGTACTGTGGCTACGTGAGTGTTATTGTATATATGATCATAGACGTGTCTGTGGTTCTTTCTGCCCATCTCCACTGGTCCTCAACAGACATCCCACTCACTTGTTACCTTATATTCAGCATCATTCCCTCTAAGACTCATTTTCTTCTCTCCCCCATTTCTTCTGCTCACTTTCCAATCTCTGAAAGACCTCTGTCTCAGTTTCTCTCCCTCACTGCTAGTCCAAATGATGTGAGCTCCCAGTAGGTTTTCCTGACAGTGGTTGTTCTGGGTGTCTGGTAGGAAGGCAGAGGACTCCAGGGACTGGAGTGATGATGATGCTCATCGACCCCCTGCTCTCTGCCCAGACCACCCTCTCTTCCCTATTTCAGAACTACTGACTTTTGCAAATTCTTTTCCTAAAGGGCTTACATATATTCTCTATATATTTGTCAGGTAAGAGACAAGTCCTCCATTCTTTGTCTTTATAAATGATGAATGAATCTTTATATTTCTCCATATGGAATTATGTACATGTATATATATATACATGTGCTAATTTATTCTTTTTATAATGCCATTTGTATGATTAATCCTATTTCCTCATAAATATTAGGAAACATTGTCTCTGTTTCTAAGTATTTTAGTACTCCTACATGCAATCATCCTATAAAACAGACACTTTAAAAAGACAAAACAACTCAATTCACTTTGTTTCATATGACTCTTGAGTTTATATTTCTATATTGTACATAATGTGTAACCTTGCATCATTGTTCAACTTATTCTCCAGAGCATCAAGGCTAAGACATCAGGGAGGGTCTTTTCACAACTTTGTATTTATCTGCTACCTAGGATGGAGCTTCCTAGAATGAAGGGATTTGATCAATGGTTATTGAAGTCAAATCATTCTAGACAACAATTTGGTGTTAAGTTTAAAAACTGGCATAAAAATGGGAATGTCCTGAGTGGGATAATTTCTGATGAAGGCCTCTCAAGGTTAAAAGAAATGTTTATTTTGTTTAGGAAAAAAACTTAATAATCCAAGGGGCCTAGGACATCCTGTTTTACAGTAAGACTGGTTGGCTGACTGGAGCCCACCTGACAATGAAAATCCTACTTTTTCTAGTCAAAATAATCATGAAGATAATAAGGAAACTGAAGCAACAGAAGTTCAGTGACTTGTCTAGCATCTTACTAGGTTTGCACCCTGGGCTTTCTGGCTTCAGGCTCGATGCTCTCCTCATTGTGCGTCCTAGCTGCCAAATGGTACTAGACTAAGCATAGGTGACTGGGCCACAAGAAATGACAAATATGAAGATTACAAGACTGAATGCTGAGTAAAATAAGGAAGACCAAGGAGACAGTCTGCAGCCAGACTGCAAAAACATAAATGGAAATGAACATGAGATGTTTGTATGGGGAGTATTGTGAGAGAAAGAAGGATAGACAGACAGAAAATTGTGCCCTTTCCTCCAGTAACATCCTCTTTTCAGTCATTAATATGAAATGTAGAAGGTCAGACAGGAATGACTTCTATCCTGGACACACCTTGCTCTCTTCTATTGTCCTTAGATTTACATTGCTCTCAGTATGTGCATAAATAACTCTTGTGATTAACTGTCTTGTGGCAAGGCCTGTTGATAAAATGTCTGTAGCTCTCTTAATGAAACTGTTCTCCCATATTTCTGGTCCCCTTTAAAGAACAATTGGAATTGGCTTATTGACCAATGATATCACCAATCACCTAGGTGAAGCAGGATGTTGCCTCCTCCTCTGTATCCCCCTGACATTTCATTCTTCTCCCACCAATCAGCATCCCTCTACCAAGCTCCATCTCCCACTCATTTTCTGCTCCCCTCCAGACCTCTGGCTCATTTTCCCATCTCCCTCCTTCTCCAGCTCAATTTTCCTTCTTCCACAGACCTTTTATGCCTCTTTTCTCCCCCCCCCCCCCACTTCTCCTCATTTTCTGTTCTTCTGCTTCCCCTCCACTGCTACAAGTGGCTTCAATCCAGTGTGATTTCCTGTCTGTGGCTCCCAGGGGAGCTGGGCAGGGAGGGAGAGGAACACAGGGACCCAGACTTATGCACATTGATGCCCTGCTATCTGTCCAGAAGGCCCTCTGTTGCCTCTCATGCCTGTCAAAACCACTGGACTTTTGAATTCTTGCCCAGGGGAGGAATCTTTCCTTCTCACTCTATTTTCTCTGAGTATTAAATGGCTCTTTTTAATCCTGGTTATGGAATTATATAAATATATACATATATACATTATTCTTTAATGCTACATAGAGCAATAGTGTATTTCATTTATCTATATTCTCTGTATTCATATGGATACATATATATAACTACAGCATCCATTGTAAATTGTAAATAATTCATATTTGTGCAATCAATATGTTGAGAATATAAGACAAATCATAATTAAGAACACAGGGAAAAATCATAAATACATGCATATGTTCTCAGTGTCTCTCCCTTCCCTCCTATGAACCTGTTCCTGTGAAAAGATTTCTAAATTCTGTCTGCTGATAAGTAGTAGCAATATTGTCTCTCTTCCTAGGCATATGAGTACTCAAGTAGTAACTTGCTATTGAACAATATGATCACTCATTTATCTCTTTTCTTCTGCTTATATTCCCTCGCTGTATTCATGTCTAAGAGTTTTCTCAGGTCCTCCCTCGCTACCTGAATGTATTCCAATGCTTCCCTTCTGGTGAGAAAATGTGCGCAAACTGATATCCCTGTTCATGCAATGAATGGGAATATTTATTTAGAGGAAGAGAAGGCAATAAGGGCACCAATAGGTATAATGATAAAAATGGAATGACTAGTCAAAGTTGAAGGACTCTTAGAGGAATATACAGACTATGTAAGTGTTTATCAATGGGATCATATAGAGAAAATATGTGAATAATTCTATAACACAAAGGAGAACATATAGTGTATTTTATATGCTGATTATATGATTGCTCATATATATAAGATAAAAGAAAAATAGCCAAACAATTTCATATTGATTACTATATAAAAAGAATATATAAATCTATAAATTTGAATATCATAGGTGTATGGAAAAGTACACACAAAATGAATACATAGAAAACTTTGGTGTTTTATGTGCTTCAGGCCAAGTGTTATAAAGGGTTAACACAGAAATAGCTATGTGCCTTAACAAGAAGATGTACTCCAGAGCTTAGATAAGGGAGTAGCTACATGTCTGAGCAAACAAGATGTACTCCAGGGCTCAGATAAGAAAGCACATTCTGAGAAAATACCTCCTGCACTGTTCTCAAAACAAAACACTGTTTGGTTCTCAAAATATTGTTTGGTTCTCAAAACATTCACTTAAGACAAACACAAGGAAAATGTATGGTATGCATGTGAAAAAGTGCTTGCTAAAATGCTTATGTAAGTGATTACATAAAAGAAGAGTATAAAAGAATGTATCCTGTGATCAATAAACGAACCAGCTTATTCACCACATTGGTGCTTGTCTGAGTTCCTCTCCTAGCGGACTCAACATCTGGTGACCCCGACCTGATGAAATGAGTCGAATGGGGAGAAGACATCCCAGATCAAGTCGGTAGGGAAGTGCTAAACACTCCCTCGCTCGAAGCTTGAAGAACAGCGGATTACGTGGCCACGTCTGACAGGTGAGTCAGGAAGCGGGATGGGAATGGCTGCATCAACCACGGAGCATGTCGTGCTCGATATCCTAGAGGACTTATTGAAAAAATATGAACTGCCTGTCAAAAGGTCAGAAATTGTCTGGGTGCTTCATTGGGGAAGAGACAGGGGCATAATTACTAAGACTGAAGAACTCTTCTCCTTGGAAAAATTGGATGAGCTGGGAAAAAGCTTATGGGAATCAGTCCAAATGAAGACCAAGAAAGCCCAGGGACTGGCAGAACCGTATGGCACGCTGTGCAAAATTGTACAAAGAGTCCATGGGGAAGCTCAGGTCACGGCTGCTGTGTCATCGGTCTTTGAGGGTTATAAGAAACCCATAGATTATCCCCCGATCCTCATGGTCTTGATAAAGGACTTGACTCCCTCTCTGATGACACTGAACCTTTGTGGGCTTGCCCCGCTGTGACTGATGCTGGAAGGACCGCTATTGGAGGAAGTTCGGATGATATGCCTCCTATGGCAGAAAAAGACTTAATTAATCCCCACCTCTGCCTGGCCAGGAAGAGGGCGGGTGGGCTGCCCCAGAGCCTTCCTGTTGCCTTTGTCTCTCGCCCGCTTTTCAGATCAGGGGCCCCGGGCCGCCCACACTCCGCAGCGGGGGGGGGGGGGGGCAGACCGAGGCGAAGAAGGCCGACCCCGTTCTCCCCCTCAGCCCTCCTGCAGTTGGGCATTCTGGCCTTGCGAACAAAGCCCGCCCACCTCGCGTGACCCCGCCCAGCTCTGCAGCTCCCTGCTGCTCTAGCCCCGCCCGGCTTGGTTCATCAAAACCCCAGTGGGTTCCGGCGAAGTGGGTAAAACCTCACCTGAAAAATGATACTTCTTCTGCTGGCACTTGCATTCTGCCCCGCCACGACTCTTCTGACTCATCTGATTCCAAAACATCAGCAACAACAAGAAAATATGTGACTCACACTGGCTAATGCTACAGGACAACAACAAATGTGTATCTCCCTGAAATCAGCTGGTGATCCCTTCAAAACATGCTTCATAGGGATCCCCATGGACCCAGAGAACATTAAACAAAAGACTGGAAGGGTATTATGGACCATTAAATGAAACATGTAAAAGTTCCCAACAGTATGTAGTTCCTGTGCATGCATGTGTGATAAGCAGCAAAATTATACCTGGCCATCACTGAAGAATAGCTGTAGATTAACAGCTATAGTAGAGGCCTTAAATAAACCAAGTACACAGGAACCACAGGAAATAAATCTCTTGTGGAGCGTTCCCCCCCCCCCCCAGAATAAAACAGAATATCACTCATCTCCCAAATTGGAGTCTTGTAAGCACCATAGAACTTCACAGGCTGACATTACATCCATGGCTTTAATGGATGTAATTGTGGATGTACAGAGCATTCGCAAGGCTACACTGCAAAATAGAGCCACAATAGATTTCTTGCTTTTGTTACATAATCATGGTTGTGAGGATTTTGAAGGTCTATGTTGCTTTAATATTTCAGATAATAGTGTCTCAATCTATGCTAAAATAAAAAAAATTACAAGAAAACCTTGATAAAATAACTGTACATGAAGATTTCTTTAAGGATTGGTTAAAATCTTTAGGATTACCTGCTTGGCTTTTAGTAATTATAAAACCTATAATTGTAATTGGCTTAATGCTTGTTATGTTTTTGTTGTTCGGACCATGCATCCTTTTGTGTTGTCAGAGATCTCTAGAAAACATGGTCTCCCAGGCCTTTAAAAGAAAAGGTGGAGATGTGGTGTCTTATGTGCTTCAGGCCAAGGGTTATGAAGGGTTAAGACAGAAATAGATACGTGCCTTAACAAGCAAGATGTACTCCAGAGCTTAGATATGGGAGTAGCTACATGTCTGAGCAAACAAGATGTACTCCAGGGCTCAGATAAGAAAGCACATTCTGAGAAAATACCTTCTGCACTGTTCTCAAAACAAAACACTGTTTGGTTCTCAAAACATTCACTTAAGACAAACACAAGGAAAATGTATGGTATGCATGTGAAAAAGTGCTTGCTAAAACGCTTATGTAAGTGATTACATAAAAGAAGAGTATAAAAGAATGTATCCTGTGATCAATAAATGAACCAGCTTATTCACCACATTTGTGCTTGTCTGAGTTGCTCCCCTGGCGGACTCAACAGAAAACATATCAATATTAAGATTTGTAGTTATGGTGAGAGAAAAGATAAACACTCTTACATGTCAAAATATACATGGAAGATAAGAATGCACATCTGTGAGGAGATAGGTTCATATTATTTTACATCCTTTTCCATAACACTTTCCTTAGGACTCATGCTTCTCATATTGTTTTACTTTTATTTGTCCAAGTTCTTCACTTTCCAAGTGAATCATACATTTCTGAAGGTATTCCAGATCTATTGAGAAGTGTAGGTGTACTTCTGGATTCAATGGATTTGGTTCCTGCTTCTGACTTCTTCAGGTTGTTTGTAATAGGGAGACAACTTCATAGCTAGAAGTACATGGGGCTCATCTGTACAGTCTCTTTCTCTGGTGGGCAGAAGTCCACTGACCTGTCTATTGTTAGAAAGGGCACATAAGAACTGCTCAAGGAGCTATTTGGCTTCCTTTCCAACCTTGATCCAGAGACTCATCCAACAGCCCAGGCAGGTCCCTTTATCCAGCTGAAAATCTCCCCCTCTGTTCTATGGATAATTTGCACCTTCCTTCTCATCAATCAAACCTATTTCTACCAGCCCACTATTGAACCCTCTACTCCATTTTCAGCCCTCAAATCTTAGGACTCCCTGCCAACTAAAGGAGGAAAACAATACAATAAAGTAAAGTGATCCAGAAAAGGGGAAGTGAAAGTAAGGCATATTTCATAAAAAACATCTCTTGAAATGAATTGTAAATTGGATGATAATTCAGACATCTGAAGAGGTTCAGGCTCTCGATACCTCCTCTCTACATTAGTAGCAGTAAGATGTCCATCCAGAATGGACTTGTAGACTTTCAGTCCCTAAAGATGGCAGCTCTTTTCCTTCATGGTCTTGGCTCTACAAATTCTTCTCTGTGCTAAATAAGATCCTCACTTAATTCTTCCATCCCCACTAAATCATAACCTATATCACTTCTGTTCTCTGTAGCTAAACTCCTTGAAAAGGCTTTTTCTTATTATAGGGACCTCCACTTTCTCAAAACTCGATGTCTTCTTTACTCCATACAATCTGGACTCAGAACATATCATTCCACTCACACAATTCTGTCCAATGTTAATTATGATCTCTTAGCTGCCAGATCAATTCGCCTTTTCTCCTACCTCTTTGACCTCTGCAGTCTTTTGATTCGCTTGCTTATTTTCACCTGTGATATACGTTACTCTCTAGATTTATAGTCTTCTGTTTCTAACAATTGGTTTTCCTCATACTTTTTGACTTCTCCTTCTCTGCCTCCTTTGCTGGATCCTCCTCCAGACTACATCCTCCAAGTGGAGGGGTCCCTTAGGTTCCTTTCCGAGGCTTTCTTCCCTTCTCCCCCAATACTTCATTGATATCTCATTAGTTTCAATGGATTTAAAGGTCATCTCTATACTGAAAATTCTCAACTCATTCTGTCCTACCCCTAAAACGAAAGAGAGAAGGGACATAGAGAATGTGAGATGAGGAAGAACAGAAGCAAACAAGCAAGAAAGGAAAGAATAAAGGAAAAGAAGGAGAGAGGAGAGGAAGGGGAGAGAGAGAGAGAGCCCTTTCCTCAATGCAAATGCTCTTGTCAGTCATGAATATATATATATATATATACATATATATATATATGTGTGTGTGTGTGTGTGTGTGTGTGTGTGTGTGTGTGTGTGTGTGTGTTTATAGCTGATTTATATCAGGTAGAATCCCAGGACTCATCATTCTCTCTTGTTCTTTATTTGGATTTGCATTAACTTCAATATTTCCTTAAATTCATCAAGAGATTAACTATCCAGTCACTAGACCTGTTGAAGATATCTTTCTAGCATTCCTGGTGAAGTTTGTTCTCCTTTTTTTCTTGTCTCATTTTGAAAAATAATTGGTCTTGGATTCTGCCACTGGCCCCATCTTCTTCCTCTTCAGGCTACTTGCCTCAGAAAGTCAATTAGTGCTAATTGTTCATGAAGCTGATCTCTGCAAGTTGGGGGAATTGTCCTCCAAGTCCCCTGGTGGACAGAGTCCCACTGAAATGTCCAGGGAGGGAAAAGAAAAGGCTCATGAGATATCCCCAAGTTTACTCTTGAAACTTATCCCACTGTAGTTCTCAGAGCCCCCTTCTGCAGTCTCTGTTCCATCCCTAATAATCTGGACCCTCCATCCCACCGCTGAAAGCCCGACTGCCATCCTGCCCTCCTCCCCCAAGCAGTTCTTGGCCCGAGCCTCTCTTCAGGGCCAGGTTTTGCTATTGTTATCATACGTGGCATGGCCAAGGCATATCGTTTCATTCACTAGAGCATGACTTCTATAAGAGTGGAAAAGATTGACGTGGCTTAGGCTGAGATTTCCACACACCTACGAAATATTTGTGTAGGACTCTGAATGAGCAGAAAGGTCATCCCCCTTGCATTCACAAATTCAAGAAAACTATTTCAAGGATTGCTAATCAATATTTATTAAGAATGTTTTCTGAAATGATTATACTGGAGGAGCATGCATGTGAATAGACATAATAATAGTAACATCACTGGTTCTGTGTGTGTGTGTGTGTGTGTGTGTGTGTGTGTGTGTGTGCTTGCTTCTCTCCTAAGGTTTATAACACTTCAAGTTCAATCATTGCAGTGTCTTTAATGCAGCCATATCCTTCTCCTTTGTCTTTTCCTTTGGATTTCTATTAACAAAACCATATGCTTCAATCCATTTGAGTCTGTCAGGGAAGTGTTTCTTGCTCTCTTGGGAAGTTGTTCTCTATTTCTGGTCAGATTTTGACCAACTGTTGGAGTTGTCTCTTGCTTGTGGTTTCTTCAGGCTGGTACCAGAACTGAGATCATCTTAGTGATAGATGTCCATGAGGCTGATCTCTGCAAGTTAGAGAAGCCCTTTGCCCTGGTGGGCAGAGTCCCACTTAGATGTCCAGGCAGGGGAAGGAAAAGACACATGAAGTTTGGTCAAAAGTTTATTCCTGCTCTCTTTCTCATCCTACTTCCCAGAGCCCCCTTCTGTTGCCCCAGTTCTATTGATTGTCTGCATCTTTCTCTCCATCAGTGAAAGCCCAAGTGGCTCCCTTCCCACCTCCACCCAGAAGTGGACCCCTGCTTCCCCATTTTCCATTCCCGGACCAGGGCATCTCTGAGGGCAGGAACCAGCTTCCCCAAACACCAGGAAAAATGTTCAAGGAGGGCTCTGTGAGAAGCAGTTCGAGGACATTATCTTTATTTACATGCAGAAGAATCATCCAGGGAAGTCAAAGGGTTGGTCAAGCTTACATGGTAAGTCTGTAATATCTGGCTGGCCCAAAGCAGGTGGGGTCTGTGTCTTCCCACTTAATCCCACAATCATAACTAAAGATCCCCAGCTCTATGGGGATCTTTCCCACTGACTTTTGGGAAGAACTTTTCAGGAACCTTGAGTCCATGAAGAACAGCTATCAGTAGAGTTTGGGGGCAATGTGGAAACCAACCAGCCAGGCAGGAAAGAGAGAACCAGTTTCAAAGTTTGTGTCTGTCCCTATATGACCTTGGTCATATCCCTGCCCAATTCTGGACTTCAGTTACCCTTTATCTTAATGAGGACCTTGGACCAAATGAACTCTGAATTCTCTTTTGACCCTCTATCCTACCCAAAGCTTGAAGCTCATTCAGGTTTCTCCCCTACATTCATACACTTCCACCCCCATGTTAGCAAAACTAGCCTCCAGTCTCTCACCCCCTGCTGAGACAACCAAGTAGTCGAAAGCTTTCCTTTGGTGCAGTCTCCATACTGTGAATTCTACTCTTATTCTTACCCTAAATATTGGAATGAAGCTTATGGTTTTTCAAGAACCAGAGGTTCCCCTGCACCACTTCCCCACATCTATGTCACAGAGATTGTCAGACCTCAGATCTAACTGGCTAGGAGGACAAGGTCTGGCAGGACTAGTTGGGACCAGTTGACTACTGGGCGTAGGAGTCCAGTCTGGGGACCTGGGGCTCATGGTTCCTGGACCCTTGTTCCTCATGCTCAGGAGTCTGGACACCAGGTGGGCTTTGGATTGGTCCCCTGTAATTTCTTTCCTCTCAGACATTACTTCCCAGGCCTAGGGGTGTGCAAGAGCCACCAGTCAATGCCGGGGTGGGGGGCAGTTGAACCTGGCAAGGTGGACACCCCACTCTCCCAATACCACAAAGCTAATGTTTGGTAACATCCACAAAGTGCTAATGTTTGGCAACATCAGTGCCTACCTTTTGGAAGTAGGTGTTTCCCAATCCCCAATTTCATCCCTCCCCCCCACTGGGCCCCAACAGACACCCCACTCACTTGTTGTCTTGTCTTCAGTATGTCTCCCAAATAGCCCCTCCCTGCTACTCATTTTCCATTTTCCCAAAGAGCTTCATTACCTCAGTTTCCCTCCACTATCACCAAACCCCAGCTCCCAGTGCATTTTCCTGACTGTAATCTTTGTAGTAGCTGGGCAGTGAGGCAGAGGACCTCAAAGACAGGACTGATGCTCAGAGACTCCCTGCTCTCTATCTAGATCATACTCAGTCCCCTTCTTCAAAATCACAGATCTTTGTGTATTCTTCTCCAAGAGTGCTCAAATTTTTACTTCCATCCATTATGTAAGCCTATTCTTCTTCTTCTTCTTCTTCTTCTTCTTCTTCTTCTTCTTCTTCTTCTTCTTCTTCTTCTTTTGTTTTTGTTTTTTTTTCCCAAGGCAATGGGGTTAAGTGGCTTGCTCAAGGCCACACAGCTAGGTCATTATGAAGTGTCTGAGACTGGATTTGAACTCAGGTCCTCCTGACCCCAGGGCTGGTGCTCTATCCACTGCGCCACCTAGCCACCCCCTCTATTCTTCTTTATAAATGGTGAATGACTATAATTATTTATAATCCAACATATGCAAATATATATACACATTTGTAGACATGTACTAATTTATTTTTTCTATAGATGATTTATTAATCCTATTTCCTCATTAACATTAGGAATCATGATCAAGTTTTTGAGTACAGTCACATTCCTTCTTTGTTAATTTAAAAGAGTTCTCTTATTGTGTGAGTTTGTGTATGTTTTATGTGTGTCTGTGTACAGGTTTAGATTCATGCTTTGTTTACTGATAAGTGATTTCTTATATTCTCTTTATATGACTGAAGCTATTCTCCTACTTCTCCTGTCAGATTCCAGTCTATATACAATGAGTATAACTCATACACAGGAATTTAGATAGAGAATGAGGATACCTGTATATATAAGAGGATACTAGTAAGACCTCCCCCCTTTGTCTTCCCAACAGGATAACTAATTGATATCAAATAAAATATTTTATGAAATGACTAGTAGGTGTTGTGCCCAGAAACTGCCAATCATAGGATATTCAAGGCTTTAACTAATAAAGAATTGAGTTTAATATCTATATATCAAAGAAATTATCCAGCAGTTCCATTTTGATTAGATAAGAAGTTAAATAATCAAAGTGGGATATTGATACTGAGGGAGTCTAGTGCAGGCAAGATATGATAATCATGGATCCCCACAAAAAGTACCCTAAAATTCCTATAGTAAGTTTAGAAGACAGACAAAGCAAGGATCTGCAAAGTATATCAGTGTGAATTATTTAATATTTTTGACTTTTAACAACTTAGTGTTGATATAGGGTCCCAGACACCTGGGGGTCATATCAGCTCTGTTTTGGTTGGAATCCCAGGCATGCAAGGTTATGGACTGGTTATCCTATGGTCAGTATGCTTTCTTTGGCTTATATTCATCTTGGTTTACTTTATTCATTTAGTGAGAGGGATATATCATCATCATCATTATTATTATTATTATTATTATTATTATTATTATCATTATCATCATCATCATCATCATCATCATCATCATCATCATCATCATCATCATCATCATCATTGCCATTACTATTCCTTTATTGGCAATATGGTCATCAACATTTTGGCTTTCACTGATAGAAACTTTTTGCTGGGAACCAACATCATTAACTTGAGACATTAACAGAGACTTTTTATAGAAAACACATAGCATAGCTTTCATTGCTTAGAGGGGAATATACTGTTACTGCTTTTAGAGCTTAATGAATCTACATCCCAGATTTTCATACAATCAGTACCCTACAGTGAGTGTGTACAAGCTGGGGTGTGTGTAAGAGCAGGCGTGTCTGTGTGTCTGTGACTCTGTCTGTGTGTTCCTATCCTTATATCCATCCTGGCACCTGTTCCATCATTACTAGTACACAGGAATCAACCAGATTATAGTGTATTTGAAGGTAGGCCACATCTTTCTTTGTTATAACTTCTATCATATCTTTGTTATACCTTCTATTAGATTTCAATTAACTGCAGTACTTGAACTAATTAGTTTGGACCCATTGAAGAAAGGTTATAGCTCTCTTGTGAAGCTGGTCCCCTTTATTTTTTGACTCATTGGATGTGAATACTGCTTATGGTGTCTTTAGGCTATTTGTAGTAGGAAGACAGACTCAAAACTAGATGTCCATGAGGCTCATCTGTGAAGACTTTTTCTCCAGTGGGCAGAAGTCTCCTGATCTGGCTAGGATGAGATAGGAAAGGGAACATGAGCTCTGATCATGTAGCTATTTGACTTTTTTCCCAACTGTGATCCCACAGACCCTTTCCACAGGCCACACATGTTACTATTCATAGCTTAAACCCCTCCCTCTGTTCTATGGATAATGTGTACCTTACTTCACAACACTGAAACCTGTGTCTACCAGCCTATTTTTGATCCTTCCCCTCCATCCTCACCCCTCAAATCTCTACATACTTGCCAAATAAAGGAAGATAATAATACAGAAAATTACAGGGATCTAGAAGAAGGAAGGGGGAAGTAAGGTCTGAATTCTAGCATATTTGATAAGAAGAGATTCATAAGAAGGGATCAGCCTCCCTAGACATCCTCTCTACATCAGCACCAATAAAATTTCAGTGCCATATGAACATGGAAACATTCACTCTCTAATGGATGGCAGTTCTTTTCCTATCTTTGTCTTGGCTCTACATTGATAGTGACAAATTCTTCTCTGTATTGAAACAATACTTCACTTGATCCTTCCATCCCTACTAAATCATGCCCTATATTTCTTCAGGCCTTTGTAACTAAACTCTTTGAAAAGGATATCTATTAATAGGATCTCTGCTTTCTCTCCTCTCTTTCTTCTTTACTCCCTACAATCTGGATTCAGAACCCATCATTCTCCTGAAACAACTCTCTCCAGTGTTAATCATAATCTCTTAGTTGCCAAACCCAGTCATCTTCATTCTCTTTGATCTCTGCAGTCACTGACTCTGCTGTTCCTCTCACCTCTTTGATAGTCTCTTTTCTAGATGTTTAGGTCACCCTTTTCTATCAATTAATTTTCCTCCTACTTATCTGTCTTACTTTCCTCCTACTCTTTCCCCTTTGCTGGATCCTTCTCCAGACTACATACTACAAGTGGAGGGGTCCCTTAGATTCCTTTCTATGGATTTTTCCCCTTCATCCCCTATACTTTTTCATTGATTCCTCATTATTTCCTGTGGATTTAATGAACATCCCTTTGATGGTAATTCTCACCTCTACCTGTCCTGCCCCTAAAGGTAAAGAGTGAAGAGACAGAGAGAATGAGACGTAAGGCAGGACAGAAGTAAACGAGTAAGGAAGGTAGCAAGGAAGGAATGAATTAAGGAAGGAAAGTAAGAGACAGAGTGTGAGTCCTTTCCTCAATGTACATTCTCTTGTCAGTCATTAATTATAAGTGGAACTATATTAGATTCAATTTCAGAACCAATCACTCTCTCTTGTACTTTCTTTAGTTTTGTATTAACTTCAATATTTATTTAAATACATCAAGAGATTAAGTATCCAATCACTAGACCTTTGAAGATATTTTTATAATACTTCAGGTGAAGATACTTTCTCTTTTCCTTGCCTAATTTTGGCAAATATTTGGACTTGGCTTCTGCCACTGGCCTCATCTTCTTCCTCTTCAGGGTACTTACACCAGGAAGGCAAGCTTAGGAATAACAGCCCATGAGACTGTTTTCTGCAAGTTGGGGCACAAGTCCTTTAAGTTTCCTGGTGGGCAGAATCCCAGTGAGCTATCCAGGGTCGGAAAGGAAAGGGTTCATTTGCTCTGCCCACAAGTGTGTTCCTGCTTCCTTCCCCAGCCTTTTATCAAAGGCCCCTTCTACAGTCTCTGCTTGGTCCATAATCTGCAGTCTCCATTCCAACACTGAAAGCCCAACTGCCATCCTGCTCACCTCCACTTAGGACTTCTTGGCCTGAGTCTCTCTCCAAGGCAAGTCATTGATATTTTTATCACATTTAATCTGGTCAAGGCATACCTTTATATTCAGTGGACCAGGACACCTATGAGGAAAGGAAACCGTGACATGGCCTGGAATAAGTCCTTTAAGTAACTGGCTCTGAGGTCTCTGAGTGAAGAAGGTGGGTGAGTCGTCCCTCTTACTTCACAAACAGAAGGAAATTATTCAGGGGAGGCAAAGGATTGCCTCAGGCTCACTGTGCTCTCTGTGCATTTCAGACTGATCCGTTGCTGGGGGTGAGTGGAAATGCGTTTGCTTCTTAATTAACCACACAGTCCTAACTGAAGATTTCTAAAACCCCTGGTTCAATGGGGAATGTGCCCGGAAGCGTCTGGGGAGAGCCTTCCAAGGGACCTTGGATTCATGAAGTTTTGTTGTCAGAGGAGAAAAATACCAAAGTGGAACTGAGCTAGGCTGGCCTCTTCCTCTAGCCAATCACAACCCTCCTTCCACTGGTCCCAGTTGACCAGACATCTCACTCATTTGTCTCTCAGTGGTCAGCATTCATACCTCCACTCCATTGCTGGCTCAGGCTCATATCCCCTTCCCCATGGCATCTATAAGTGGCTCAAATTCAAGTGGGGTTTCTTGACTGTGGCCATTTGGGAGGAGGACTGAGAATGAGAGGACCTCAGTGATCAAGGATGCTGTCCAGAGACCCCTTGCTGTTTGTGCAAACATCCCTTCCCACCCTTCAAAACCATTGACTTTGTGTATTTTTTATCCAGGATGGTTCAAATATTTCCTCTAAAAATTTATGGAAGGGAGAAATATTCTATCTTGTATATTCTTTGTCTGGAATATTCATTGGATTATATAGTCCAATAAAGAGCAAAGAACTCCTAAATGTCAATTATATATATTCTCTATATTCATCTATAAGTACCCACACAGGAGAGCTTCAGGCCTTTAAAGTAAGCATATCTCATATTTGTGTAAATGAAATATAATGTAGCATAACTCATACAAATGAAGACAGAGCCTTGAAGCATCTACATATAATACCTACACATATAAATAGATGTGTGTGTTCTCAGGTTTTTTATAATTCCATTGAGCACGTACTCATTTATTCATTCTATCACTCCTTTTATGTGATTTGTATTCTCTTCTCTTAAATACTGACAACTGACAACTATTCTCTCTATTTCTCTGTATCTGAGTACTCACTCATTCTCTCTATTCATGTAGAGGAGCATATATAAGCTCAAATGTAAGTTTCTGTTTTCTCTCAATTCACTAATAAGAATATTCTCATACCCTCTCTCTATTTGATTCTATTCTATTGCTTCTTACCCAGTCAGAAAGTATATGAAGACTTTTGTGTCTGCACCCGGGAAGCATGTCATTACTCATATATAGGAATTTAGACGCCAGGGCGCCAGGATGTAGACAAATAGGAACTGGATGAACACTGATAAAGGAAGCACTCCCATAGCAATAAGGAAAGATTAGATGGGAACTCAGAAATGCTAACTAACATATAGAGATAATACTTGAATAATCATATATAGAGTCAAAAAGACCAAATATGATATTTTAGATATTGAGTACAGATTGCACATATGTATCTATCTGGATGTGTGTGTGTGTGTCACTAGGGAAATTACTGGCAAGCCTACATATATGTATTAATAAAAAGTATACATATATAATATATATATATACATATGTTCTAAATTATTGATTGCCAGGTAGTATTTACAGTATTCATACACAGGAATACATAAAGAGATAATATCAATACTCAGATGTATGAATGCAGTGAGAGAAGAGATTATTTTGAATAAATTTGAATGAAAATACACAGGAAAGATCATAATCCTCAATTGAAATGCATCCAGGTCTTTCCACTTCTGTTTCCATGAAATTTTCCTTAGAAGCTGTAGTTCTCATCCTGTTCCACTTTTGTCTGCCCAATAGCACCATTTTGTAATGAATTTTCATCTTCTCATGTCCTCTTTTGTCCCATCATCAAAATTACTGTCCCATATTTATTAAGAATGTTTCTGAAATGATTGTACTAGGTGTGTATGAGTGTTATTGTACATAATCAGAGAACTATCTTTCTGTCCCCCCTACTGGTCTTCAACAGACATCCCATTCACTTGTTACCTTATAGTCAGCATCATTCCCTCTCAGACTCATTTTCCCCTCCTCCAACATTTCTTCCACTCACTTTCTATTCTCTAAAAGGCTTTCTCTGCCTCAGTTTCCCTCACCCTGCTTCAAATGACTAGAACTCCAAATGTGATTTCCTGAATGCAGTCATTCTGGGAGCCAGGCCTAGAGGCAGAGGACTCCAGATACTGGACTGATGCTCATCGACCCTCCTTTCTCTGCCCAGATCACCCTCTGTGCCCCTCTTCAAACCCACTGAGCTTTGCATAATATTATCCAGTAGGTCTCAAATATGTTCTCTATATATTCATCAGGTGAGGGAGGAGTCCTCCATTCCTTCTCTATTCTTCTTTATGAATAATGAATGACACTTTATAATCCTATATATGGGATTACATATAAAAGTATGTATACACATACTAATTTATTGTTTCTACAAAGTAATTTATAAGATTTCTTAATGCAATTTACTCATAAATATTAGGAATCATTGTCTGTTTTCCTAAGTATATGACTACTCCCACATTCATTCTCTATTCTTTTAAATCAGTTCTCATATTCTGCCATTTCATATCTGTGTGGGTATTATGTGTCATATGTGAATATGTGGGGGGGCAGGTTTACATTCTTGCTGTATTCATTGATTAGAGTTCTTTTATATCCTCTTTTTTATGACTGAAGTTATTCTATTGCTTCTCTCCTATACAAGAGTATAGAGAGGGAATATGTACAGGTGCATATAAGAATATAAACACTCTTTGAGTAATTAGATATGTGATCATATAGAGAGAATGCATAAATGATCACATCTATGGGGTAAGACCATACAGTATGTTTTTCTACACTGAATAAATAAGAAGGTACAAATAAATCCAGTATTGTTTGTAAGAGAAAGGGATAGAAGGCTGAACTGATTATGGTCCTGTCTTCTTCCTTTCAGTCTTGCATGGTCTGGGAATGGCAATGATGATGATGCTTTTCCTTCATTCCCAAGGAAGACCATGAAATCAGGGAGTAATTCCATTACAAGCACATGAATTGGATTTTAGTGAGGGACGTCTATGCTAAATCACTTTTTTTCCTCAGAGTCATCTGGGTTCAGTGTCCAGATCTGAATCAGGACAACCATCAATGGTCCTGGATGAGAGACAATCAGATTTTAGTGACTTGTCTAAGGCATTATAGTTAGAAAGGCATGATTTAAATTCCCATCCTCCTGACTCAAAGGTCAAAGCCCTATTCACGGCTCCATTAAACAGGGTATGTTAGCAACAATTGAATAAACCCTTTGGGTTATATTTAGGGGAATGCATAGCTCCCCAAATGAGTACAGGAAGTTTTATGGGAGAGGGGAGGAGCAGGGGAGCTAACTTGTTCCAGAGAGTAGGGTAGGGCAGGATGGCCACTTGAGGACTTCCTGTATCACTAGACACCTATGTTACTTGCCATCAGTTCTAATAGGGGGTCCCTCTGCCCAGATTCAGTTCTGCTTGTCTTGTGGCTCCCTGACTATACCTGTGGATTGAGGAGTGTACAACTGAGAAGCAAGAGACACTTTGGGGATGAAAATGGGTTTTATGGGTAGCTGAGTTTAGGTGTATGAAAAAAAGATAAAAGCTGCCACCAAAATAATAACACAGACCCTTCAAACCTCTCCAAAGGGAAAAATGATCTTCAATTGGTCACTAATGAACCATTGCCTTCCGCCTCCATGGGCACTAAGGGTGACCTGACCTGTGTGGGATGGTGGGATGGGGCTAATTCTAGTCCTGCTTCAACATTTAGAGTTAGAGTAACAATGGAACTTACTGGTTGGGTGCTACCCCAAAGAAAAGCATTAGGTGGACATGGTTTTCTAAGCTAGAAGGGTTGGTTGTAGGGGGGGAAGTCATGTTGGAGAAAAATTTGATTATGCTTGTAGGTTTGGTTAATCTCATATGACCCAACCTCTTTAATACATAGAAATATTAAGTGAGGAGGGCAGAGACATGGCCCAGGTTACACAGGGACAGACACAAGTCTTGAAACCAGGCCTCTTTTTCCTTCCAGTCTGTCTGGCTTCCATCTTATCCTGAGCCTCTACTAATAACCAAGCTTCATGGACCCAAGTTCCCTGGAAAGGTTCTTCCCAGAATCCAGTGTGATAGATCCCCATAGAGTTTGGGGGATCTTCAGTTTTCATTGCAGAATTCAGCTGAAAACCCAGGCCCTAGCAGCTTTGGGTCAGCCAGATATACACACAAAGCAGGTAAGCCTGACCAACCCTTTGACTTCCATGGGCATTTCTTCTGAGTGTGAAATAGAGTGAACCCCAGCTGCTTCTCTCAGAGCCTTCCTGGAACATTTTTCCTGGTGTTTGGAGGAGTTTGCCTCATCAAGGTGCCTGGTTCCTACCCTCAGAGAAGTCCTGGACTAATGAGGGAAAAGTTGTGCCTTGGCCATACCTAATGTGGAAATGGTGGCAATGCCTTGGTGAAAAAGGCAAGCCTTGGGGAGGCAGGGGTCAAGTCCTTCTGGGTGGCAGTTGGGCTTTCACTAATGGGGAGGAAGGTGTAGACAACAGAACTGAGGCTGCAGAAGGGGGCTCTGGGAAGCAGAGTGGGAAAGAGGACAGGAATAAACTTTTGAGGAATCTTCATATGCCTTTTCCTTCCCCCACCTGAGCAGCTCTTGATCCTTCCATCTTCACTAGGTCATGTTGTGTATCAGTTTTGCTCATTGTAAGCTTAACTCCTTGAAAATATTATCTATTAAAGTGACCACCACTTTCTCTCCTCCCACTGTCTTCTTTACTTCTTTATTCCATACAGTCTGTATTCAGTACAAATCATTTCACTGAAACAACTCTCTCCAATATTAATTCTAATCTCTTAGTTGTCAAATCCACTCATCTTTACTCCATCCTCATTCTCTTTGACGTCTGCAATCTTTGACTCTGTTGCTCACTCTCATCTCTTTTATACTCTATTCTCCTGAGATTTTTAAATCACTCCTTTTACTCCTACTTATCTGACTTCACTTACTCTGTCTCCTTTGCTGGATCCTCCTCCAGGCTACATCCTCCAAATGGAGGGGTCCCTTAGTTTCCTTTCCAAGGCTTTCTTCCCTTTCCCCCAATACTTCTTCATTGGTATCTCATTAGTTCCCATGGGTTTAAAGACCATCTCTATGATGAAGACTCTCAACTCTACTTATCCTGTGCCTAAAAGGAGAGAAGAGACAGAGAGAATGCGAGGCAAATAAGGACAGTAGGAAGCAAGAAAGGAAGGTAGCAAAGAAGGAATGAAAAAAGGAAGAAAAGAGAGAGAGAGAGAGAGAGAGAGAGAGAGAGAGAGAGAGAGAGACCAGAGAGAGAGTGTGTGTCCTTTCCTCAATGTATATTCTCCTTACTAATAAAGTCAATTACATCAATTGCAATATCACAACACATCACTCTCTCTGGTACTTCCCCTAGATTTTCATTAACTTCAAAATTTCCTTAAGTGCACCAAGAGATTATCCAGTCACTAGTCCTATTAAAGATGTTTTTATAGCATTCCTGGTGAACATATTTTCTCCTTTTCCTTGCTTCATTGTGACAAATATTTGGACTTGGCTTCTGCCACTGTCCCCATCTTCTTCCTCGTCAGGGTACTTGCACTAGGAAGGCAAACTTAGCGACAACTGCCCATAAGGCTGAGTCCCAGTGAACTTTCCAGGGAGGGAAAGGGAAGGGCTCATGAGCTCTGTTCCTAAGTATATTTCTGCTTCCTTTCCTACCCTAGAGCCCCCCTTTGTACTCTCTGCTTTGTCCATAAACTGTATCCTCCCTCCCATCACTGGAAATCCAATTGCCATCCTGTCCTCCTCCCCCGAGCAGTTTTTGGCCTTAGCCTCTCCTCAGGTCTAGTCATGGGTATTGCAATCACATTTGACCAGGCCAAGGCACATCTTTTCCCTCAATGAGCCAGGACATGTATAAGGATGTAAAACAGTGACCTGGCCTAGGCTAAGTCCTCCAAACTCCTGAGTAACATTCATGTAGGGTTCTGAGTGAAGTGGGGTCATGCTCCTTACTTCACAAATGGAAGAATTGCCTCAGGCCCACTGTGCTCCCTGTGTATCCCAGACTGTCCCAAAGCTGGGACTGGGTTTGCTTTTTATTTACCACATAGTCCTAACTGAAGTTTCCAAACCCCCCACTCAGTGGGGAACCTGCCTGGAAGCTTCTGGGGAGAACCTTCCCAGGGACCTTGGAGCCATGAAGCCTGGCTGTCAGAGGAGGGAAAGGCCAAGATGGAACTGAGCCTGGAAGGCAAGAGAGACCCAGAATCAAAGTCTTTGTCTCCTAAACCTTGCTGTGGGATCCTGGCCATGTTCTTCTGGACCTCAGATATCCCCTTAAATGAGGAGGTTGGAGCCAATGAGCTCTGAGGTGTCTTTTAACCCTCCATCCTA
Source organism: Macrotis lagotis (assembly GCF_037893015.1). Classification (NCBI taxonomy): domain Eukaryota; kingdom Metazoa; phylum Chordata; class Mammalia; order Peramelemorphia; family Peramelidae; genus Macrotis; species Macrotis lagotis. Next base: position 83,284,743 of record NC_133666.1, read on the forward strand.
TCATATCCTACAAGCCCATTCACACTCCACTCACATGTCCATACAACCTTGACTTAACAGGAATCTGGCTCATAAATCCCAGGTGAGAAATTCCAGCTAGTTTAGACAAGTTCTGCCTTCATCCTGACCAAAACACTGGAATAGAACCTGTCTTCCTGTCTCTTGTCTCCTGAGGCAGAGGTGACACCCCCTCACAGCTTTCTTACAAGGATTGTAAGTTCTGTGATTCTGGGAGGATGGTTGACAAAGTCCTATAGGGACCAGAAAGGGGGCATATTCCTAGCAGAGACAGAAGTCTTATGGTCTAGAGACTGTATATACTGTCCCCTGATTTCCCATTCTCAAGAGCCTGAGACTGAGATGGGCTTTGGGCTGGTCCTCTGCCATCTCTTGCCTCTGATATTGACTCAAAACACTGGGAGTCCTCAGCGAGCAACAAGTCAAGATGTGATTAGTCTGTGCAAAGTGCACCCCTCTTCCAATGTCCCCTTCTAAGTCCCCAGCTCTGGCTGAATGAATATGGGTAGTGATATCAGTGGGTACCTTGCGGGGGCAGGACTTTTCCTCTAGCCATCCATAACCCTCTCTCCACTAGTCCCCACCAGACATCCCACTCACTTATCTCCTTCTAGTCATTACCTCCACTCCTTCGCCTGTTCAGGTTCATATTCCCTCCTCCATCACATCTAAAAGTCACTCAATTTCCAGTGAGGCTTCCTGACTGTGACCATTCAGGAAGGGGACAGGAAATAAAAGCATCTCAGGTACTGGAGCTGATGCCCAGAAACATCCTGTTGCCTGTGCAGACATCCCTCTCTCCCCCTTCAGAACCTTTGACTTTGTTTATTCTTATCTAGGAGCGTTCAAATATTTCTTCTGTTACATTCAGGTAAGGGAGAAATACTCCATCCTTTATATACCTTATATGGAATATTCACTTGATTGTATAATTCATTATAGAGCAAAGAACTCCTAAAATTCATTTATATATATATATATATATATATATATATATATATATATATTTTCTATATTCATATATAAGTACTCACATACTACAGTCTCTGACCTATAAAGTATACATAGTTCATATTTATGTAAATTAATATTTAATGTAGGACAACTCATACAAAAGAATACAGAGAACAGAATCATCTATATGTAGTACTTACATATCTGTATTCACTGACATAAATTCTCTCATATCCTCTCTACCTGAAACTATTCTATTGTTTCTCTCCCTGTCAGAGGCTATATGAAGAATTTTGTGTCCATACATGGGAAGCATGTCATGACTCATATATAGGAATATAGACAGACAATAAGACTACCAGGCTGTATAACAATAGGAACTGAATGAATTCTGGTAAAGGAAGCACTCACATAGCAATATGGCAAGATTATATAAGTGGCCATAAATTCTAATGTAGAGAGATAATACATGAATAATCATATTTATGAGGGAAAAAGCTCATATGCTATTTTTGTATGTATTGAATACAGATCCCTCTTATGTATATGTGTATATATATATATATATATATATATATATATATATATATATATATATTTATATGGATTGTATCACTAGGGAACTTACTACAAACCATATATAAATTAATATAAAAAGTATATATATATATATATATATATAGATAGATAGATAGATAGATACATATATACGCACTAAAATATGAACAACCAGGGAATATTTAGAATATTCATAAACAGGAATAAATAAACAATATATATCCATTATTCAAGTGTATGAATATAGTGAGAGAGATATGATTCTTTATACCTGTCAAAATGCACAAAAAGAAAGGAATACTCATCTATATGAGATGCATCCAGATCTTTCCACATCCTTTTCATGAGATTTTCCTTAGAAGTTGAGGTCTCTGTCTCTTCTACCTTTGAATGCCCAACTGCTCCATTTTCAAAGTCAGCATCTTCTCATGTCCCCTTTTGTCTACTCACTAAGATTATTATCCAATACTTGTTCAGAATGTTTTGTGAAATAATTGTATTGTTGATGCATGAAAGTTATTGCAAGTAATCATAGGCTTGTCTGTGGTACTTTCTTCCCGCCCCCTCCAATGGTCCTCAATAGACATCCCACTCACTTGTTACCTGTAGTCAGCATCATACTTCCACACCCTCTCATGCTCATTTTTCTCTACCCTGCCCTTTCTTCTGCTCATTTTCCATTTTCTAAAAGACCTTGTCTTTTTCCTTTTCCCTCTCCCACTGCCACTACAAATGGTTTGAACCCCAAGTTGGATTTGCTGACTGCAATCATTCAGGGAGCTGGGCAGGGAGGTAGAGGACTCCAGGGACTGGACTGATGCTCATCGACCCCCTGCTCTCTGCCCAGACCGCCCTCTGTGCCCCTCTGCAAAACCACCAAGTTTTGCGTATTCTTTTCTAGGAGGGCTCAGTTATTTTCTCTATATTTTCATCATGTAAGAGAGGAGTCCTCCCTTCTTTCTCTATTCTTCTTTATGAATGATAAACAGCCCTTTATAATTTTATTTATGGTGTTATATACATGCATACGTATACTTGCACTAACTTATTCTTTCTATAAAGCGATTTATATTCTTTATTAATTCTATTTCTTCATAAACATTAAGAACCGCTCTACTGTAGTCTCTATTCCTAAGTAAATGAGTACGCCTACATTCTGTATTCTTTTAAAGAATTCTCACATTCTTTCTTTTCTTCTTTGGGTATGTGTGTATTTACAGGCTTACATTTTTGCTATGTTCACTGATATCCTCTAATATGCTCTTTATATGACTGAAGTTATTCTAGTGCTTCTCTCCCTCTTATTCAATGCTCATATACAGGGATATAGACAGAGACAGAAAATGAGGATTACTACATATAAGAATATAAACAGATTGAGTCCACATAAATGAAGTATAAACTCTTTTAGAGCTCAGAAATGGAATCATATTGAGAGAATATATGAATGATCATATCGATGAGATATGACCGCAGAATATATTTATACGCCCTGAATAAATGATCGATCACGGAGGGAAATTAGGAGCAACCCAAAACATTAATTAATAGGTGACAAGATATAAGAATAATGCAGTATTAACAACAAGGAAGTATGGAGGAATAATCGTATTTATCAATACATTTAGAGAATATGGAAATGCTCAAACTTATGGATATGAGAAAAGTGATTATCATACATGTCAAAATACACATGGAAGATCAGAAACAACAAATATGTGGACATATGTCCAGATCTTTCCACATCCTTTCCCATAATATTTTACTTAGGATTCAGACTTTCTCTGCCCAATCTCTTCACTTCTTAATCATTCATACATTAATGAAAGCAATTTTCAGACCCCATTTTGTCTCATACCTTGATTAACATTAGGTTTCATTAAATTTTTTAATGAAATGATTGTCTTGTAGGTCAGATCTGTATAAGTGTAGGAGACTGGGATTCCTATGAGTCTGTGTGCATCATTGGGTCACCAGTTTGTAGGAGGGCATCTTTTTCTGTGGGTACGTACAGATTTATCCTTACTTCCATCCTACCCCTTGTTGAATAATAGCTGAATTCATTCTCATTCATGTCTCTTACTTTCCCAGTCAACTAGTCATTTTATAAAACAGACATTTTGAAAAGACTAAACAACACATTTCACTTCATTTCATATGGCTCTTGAGTTTATATTTCTTTAAGGCACATAATGTGTAACCTTGGCTCATTGTCTAGTATTCAGCTCATTCTCCAGAGCTTCAAGGCTAAGATATCAGGGAGGGTCTTTTCACCACTTGCCTAGGGTGGAGCTTCCCAAAATGAAGGGATTTGATCAATGTTATTGAAGTCCATTCATTCTGGACAACAATTTGATGTTAACACATTGTTATGAGAATAGCCTGCAAAGAGGCCAACATCAAGTCCCTCTACCACATGTCCTGAAAGTCATAAGGCACCTTTATGTTCTTGAACCTTTAAGAGTTTAGAGTTTGGAGTCGAGATCAAAATATTCCAGCAACACTCTGGGAGTACAAAGAACCTAGAAGAAACCTGATGATTTCTGACATGAAGAATGAATAGTTCTGAGTAACAAAAAAAGCATATATTGAGTTTCAGGTCTGGCCTGGCCCATAGTAGGTGCTTTATGAATGTTGATCACTGACTGGTATAAGCCAGGCCCTGGACTAAGGGCTCTACTAACAGGATCTCATGTGCTTCACATAATGATCCTATGGGACTGTTACAATGCCCATAATGTAGATAAGGAAACTGAGGCAGCAGAAGGTCAGTGACTTGTCTAGGCTCTCACTGCGTTTGAACCCTGGGCTTTCTGGCTTCAGGCTTGGTGCCCTCCCCTCATGTGTCTTAGCTGCCAAATGGTACCAGACTATAAAAGAATGTAACTGGCCTCAAGAAATGACAAATGTGAAGATTACAGGACTGAATGCAGAGTAAAATAAGGAAGACCAGGGAGACAGTCTGAAGCCAGACTGCAAAAACCTAAATGGAAACGAACAATGCCACATGAGAAGAGTGTATTAGTATTGTATTGTGAGAGAGAATTGTGCCCTTTCTTCTTGTCACATCCTTTTTTCTGTCATTAATATTAAATGGAGAAGGTCAGACAGGAATGGTTTCCATCCTGGACACACCTTGCTCTCTTCTACTGTCCTTAGATTAGCATTGCTTCATTTGCTTAAATAAATGTAGTGATTAACTGTCCTATCACAGGGCCTGTTGATGAAGTATTCATGGTTCTATTAATGAAGCTGTTCTCCCATATTTCTGGTCTCATGTTAGCAGCAATTGGAATTGGCTTCTTGGTCAATGACATCAGCAATCACCTGAAGCAGGAAGATGCCCCCCCCCACTGTATTCCTACTGACATCTCATTCTTCTCCCACCAATCAGCATCCCTCTCCCAAGCTCCATCTCCCACTCATTTTCTGCTCCCCCCAGACCTCTGTCTCATTTCCCCTCCTCCTCTCCCCTCTCTTGCTCAATTTTCCTTTTTTTTGACAAACCTTCTCATTTTCCCTCCCCCACACTCCCTCCTCCTCATTTTCTGTTTTTCCTCTTCCCCTCCTCCATTGGTACAAGTGACTTGAATCCAGTGGTTTTCCTGACTGTGACCCATTGGGTAGCTGGGCAGGGAGGGAGAGGACCCCAGGGACCAGGACTGACAGTCAGAGAGATTCCCTGATATCTGTCCAGAAGACCTTCTGCCCTTCTCACCCTCTTCAAAACTCCTGAGCTTCATACACTCTTAGCCAGGAGTGCTTAAATATTTTCTCTGTACATTTATATTAATTTGGGGGAGGATTCTTTAATTCTCTGTCTATTTCTGAGTCTGAGTACTGAATGACTCTCTTTATAATCTTATACATAGAGCAAGTGTTTTCATTTATGTATATTCTCTATGTTGATCTCTGAATACTCAGATGTATAACTGTGCCCATTACAAACTATAAATAATTCATATTTGTGTAAATCAATGTTCTGAGAATCATACAAATCATACAAAGGAACTTAAGGATAAAATTATATATATATATATATATATATATATATATATATATATATATATATACTCAGTTTCTTTCTATTCTTTCCTATATACATTTGCTGAAGAACAGGATTTCTAAATACAATCTGTTCATAATCATTAGTAAATGTTGTATTTACTCCTATGTATATGAGTATGGATGTAGTAACTTTCTATTCAACAAGATGATCACATCTTATTTCTTTTCATGTGGCTTATATTCTGTCACTATTTTCACATCTAAGGATTTTCTCACATCATCTCTCTATACCTGAATGTATTCTAATGCTTCTGTCCTGGTCAGAAAATTTGTACAAACTCCTATCTCTGTACATGCCGAATATGTCAATATTCATATAGAGGATGGGAAGACAAGAAAGGAACCGATTGATATAATGATGTAAACAGAATGATTAGTCACAAATTCAGTACTCTTAGAGGAATATACAGACAACGTAAGTATTCATCTATGGGATCATATAGAGAGAATATATCATAAAAGGAAAAATGGTCAAACCTGTGTATATTGATTACTACATAAAAAGGATATATAAATACAGAAATTTGAACATCAAAGAAGTATGGAAGAGTATCCATACATATGAATACATAAAGGGAACATATCACTAATCAGATTTATAGCTAAAGTGAGAAAAAGGTGAAAACCCATACATGTCAAAATACACAAGGAAGATAAGAATGCTCATTTATGAAGAGATAGGTCCATATTGTGCACTTCATTTGCCATGAGATTTTCCTTAGGAATTAAGGTTCTCATATTATTTTGTTTGTTCAACCTCTCCACTTCCCAAGTCAATCATATATTTCTGAAGCCACCCTTGGGATCCCCCTTAGTCTCCTCAACAAAATGACTAATTGATACCAAATAAGATTTTTTCTGAAATGATTGTAGTGGCTACTGTAACTGGAAATACTCCATGGTGAAAAATTCAAGGCTTTAATTCATGAAGAATCCTGTTATATATCTATATGTCAAAAGAATTAGCTGGGAGCTCTAGATTGATTATGTAAGTAGTTAAAAAATCAAAGTGGGATAGTCAAATTAGGGAAGTCTAGGGCAGGCAAGAGATGATAGTCATGGATCCCCATGAAGACTACCCTTAAATTCCCAGGGTAATTATAGAAAACAGACAAAGAAATAAAGATCTACAAAGTATATTAGTGTGTATTGTTTAATATTTAGGGCTTTCCACAACTTGGGAATGGCTTTGGGTCCCAGAGACCTGGAGTCTGTATAAGTTCTGTGATGACTGGATTTGCAGGCATGCAAGGCTATGGACTGCTCATACTCTGGCCAGTATGCTTTCTTTTGGCTTACATTCATCTTGGGATACATTATTCACTGAGAGGGAAACATTATAATAATAATTATTATTACTATTACTATTATTATTATTATGGTTTTTACTGATAGAAACTTTTTGCAGAGCCCCGCCCATCATGAACTTGACTGCTAGAGACTTCTGCTAGGAAATCCATAGCATAATTTTCATTACTTAAAGGGGAACTCACTATTATGGCTGTTAGAGCTTCATGAAACCACATTGCAAGCTTTCAACTAACCAGGACAATACAGTGGGTGTGTACAAGTGTGGGTGTGTGTAAGAGTAGGAGTGTATGTGCCTGTGGCTCTCTGTATATGTGTTTCCTGGTCCTAATGTCCATACCAGCCCCTTTGCCATCATAGCTAGCACATTGGAATAAATCAGACTAGGTTGTTTTAGAATGGAGACCATACCTTTCCATTTGTACCTTCCTTTACTGCAGTACTTGTTCCAGTCAGTTGGGTATATTGAGGAAGTCTTATAAATCTCCTATATTTCTGGGCTCATTGGATTTAATTCCTGCTGTGCAGTCTTCTTCTCTGGTGGGCAGAAGCCCACTATCCTGCCCAGGGTAACAGAGGAATGGTCACATGAGCTCAGGTCATCCTTTTCAAACTTGATCCCAGAGACTCATCCTGCAGCCCAGGCAGGTCCCTTTACCCAAATGAAAACTTCCCCCTATGTTCTGAGGATAATCTACACCTTCCTTCTCAATACTCAAAACTATTTCTAACAGCCTGCTTTGGATCCCTCCAGTTCATTCTCAGCCTTCAAATATATCCAACTCTTGGGAAATAAAGGAATACAACAATACAATAAATTAGAGTGATCTAGAAAAGGGGAGGGGGAAATAAGGTCTACACTCCAGCATATTTCATAAGAAACATCCTTTTGGAATGAATTGGAAGTTGGAGAGGAATTCGGGGATCTCAAGAGGTTCAACCTCCCCAGGACTCTCTTCATTAGCACCAGTAAGGTTTCAATGCAGCATGAACATGGAGACTTTCAGTCTCTAAGGATGACAGTTCTTTTCCTATGATGGTCTTGGCTTTACATTGGTAGTGACAAATTCTGCTCTCTATTGAAAAAGATGCTCACTTAATTCTATCACTCCCACTAAATCATGTCCTAGATCACTTCTGCTCTTTGTAATTAAATTCCTTGAAAAGGTTATCTATTATAGGGATCTGCACTTTCCCCACTCACTGTCTTCTTTACTCCTTACAATCTGGATTCAGAACACTTCACTCCACTGAAACAACTCTCTCCAATGCTAATCATAATGTCTTACTTACCAAGTCCACTCACTTCTCCAGTCTAATTCTCTTTGAGCTCTGCATTCTTTGGCTCTGTTGCTCATTTTCACCAATTTTGATCCACTTTTCTCTCTAGATATTTAGGTCACCTGTTTCTGTCAATTCATTTTTATAACATATTTTAACTTCCCCTTGTCTGCCTCTGCTGGATCCTCCTCCAGATTACATCCTCCAAGTGGAGGAGGGCCTTAGGTTCCTATCCCAGGGCTTTCTTCCCTTCTCCCCCTACACTTTTACAGTGTATCTCATTAGTTCCCAAATATCTAAAGGACATCTCTATGATGATATTTCTCAATTGTACATGCCCTGCCTCTAAAGGGAAAGAGATAAAGTACAGAAAGAATGGGAGAAAAGTATGGACAGAAGCAAGGAAAGAAGGTAGCAAGGAAGGAATGAATAAAGGAAAGACATAGAGAAAAAGACAGAGAGAGAGCCCTTTCCTCAATATACATTCTCTTGAGTCAGTCATGAACAATAAGGTGAACTATATCAGGATGGATCTCAGAACACCTCATTCTCTCTTGTACTTTCTTTAGATGTGTATTTACTTTAATATTTCCTTAGCTTCATCAGGAGATTGACTATCCAGTCACTATACCTGTTAATAATGTTTATCTAGCATATCCTTGCGAAGTTGTTCTCTTTTCCTTGCCTCATTTTGAAAAATAATTGGACTTGGATTTTTCCAGTGGCCCCATCTTCTTCCTTTTCAGACTATTTGCAGCAGGAGGCAATTAGTGCTAATTGCTCATGAGGCTGATTTCTACAAGTTGAGGGAAACGTCCTCTAAGTCCCTTGGTGGACAGAGTCTCATTAAGCTGTCCAGGGAGGAAAAGTAAAAGGCTCAGGAGATGTCCCCAAGTTTACTCCTGTCTTATGTCTGACTGGTTCCCAGAAACTCATTCTGTAGTCTCTGTTCTGTCCATAATTCTTCACCTTCCATCCCACCACTGAAAGTCCAACTGCCATCCTGCCCTCCTCCCCCAAGCAGTTCTTGGCCTGAGCCTCTCTTCAGGGCCAGGCTTTGCTATTGTTATCATACGTGGCATGGCCAAGGCATTTCTTTTCTCTCATTAGACCGAGACATCTATAAGGATGGGAAACAGTGTCTTCCCATAGGCTAAGATTTCCACACACCTGGATAATATTAGTGGAGGACTCTCAGTGAAGCAGGTGGGACATCCCCCCTTACTTCAGAAATGTAAGAAAATTATTTAGAGGATTACAAACCGATTTTTATTAAGAACATTTTTATGAAATAAATTTACTGGAGAAACATGAGTGTGAGTGAATATAATCATAGCAGTGTCTGTGGTTCTGTGTGTGAGTTTCTTTCCTAACTTCCATAACATCTCAGGTTCAATCATTGCTAACAAATTGTCTTTTCTTTTGTCCCTTCCTTTAGATTTCTATTAAGGATGCCATTTGCTCCATCCCTTTGAGTCAGTGGGGGAAGTGTTTCTTACTCTCCTGGGAAGTTGCTCTCCTCTATTTCTGGTCACATTTTGACAAACTACTGGCATTGTCTCTGGCTTGTGGTTTCCTCAGGATGATTTAAAGATTAGATAATCTTAGTGATAGATGTCCATAAGGCTGATCTCTGCAACTTGGGGCAGAAACCCTTTCCCCTGGTGGGCAGAGTACCACTGAGCTGCCCAGGCAGAGGAAAGAAAAGAAACATGACGTTTGGTCAAGTTTATCCCTACCCTCTTTCCCACCCTGCTTCCCAGAGCCCCCTTCTGCAGCCCCTGTTCTCTTGATTGTCTGCACCTTCCTCCCCATCAGTGAAAGCCCAACTGCCATCCTGCTCATCTCTCCCTAGAAGGTCTTGACCCCTGACTCCCCAAGACTTGCCTCTTTCACCAAGGTATTGCCACCACTACCACATTGGGCATGTGCTAGGCACAGGTTTTCCCTCCCTAGACCATGACATCTCTGAGGGTAGGAGCCAGGGACCTTGATGAGGTAAAGTCCCCCAAATACCAGGAAAAATGTTCAAGGAGGGATGTGAGAGAAGCAGCTGGGGGATACTCTCTTTATTTCATATGGAGAAGAAACATTCAGGGAAGGCAGTGGGTTGGTCAGGTTTACATGGTAAGTGTGTTCATCTGGATGGCTCAAAGCAGATGGGGCCTGGGTTTTCTCACTTTATGCCCCTATCATAACTAAAGATCCCCCAGATCTATGGGGATCCTTCCCACTGGCTTCTGGGGAGAACCCTTCTAGAAAATTAGGGTCCATGAAACTTGACTATCAGTAGAGGGTGAGGCCATGATGAAAGCCAGTTGGGCTGGCAGGAAAAAGAGACCCAATTTCAAGGCTTGGGTCTGCCCAATGTGATCTTGGCCATGGCCCTACCCTTCTCTTCACCTCAGTTAGCATTTCTATGTAAACAGGAGGTTGGGTCAGATGAGATCTGGGGTCTCTTTTAGACCTTAATTCTAACCAGACCTACAAACTTAATCAAATTTCACCCCCACATTCCTTCCTTACCCAACCACCTCTTCTGACTTAGAAAACCTTGTTCCACTATTCTTTTCCTTGTAATCACACCCAACCAGGAAGTTCCACTGTTCTTCTAACTCAAAAGGAAGAACCAGAACTACAAGTATTCCCACCACACATAGGTCACCCACTATGCCCATGGAGGTGGAAGGTAACAGTTCATTATTAACCAGTTGAGGATCACTTCTTTCCCTTTGGGGAAGGTCAAGTGGTCTGGAAGGCTACTTTTGTGCCAGTTTTTAACTTCTGTTCAGATCCCCAAACCTCAACTGTCTATTAAACCCATTGCTCATCCCCAAGGTATCTCTTGCCTCTCAGTTAACCACTTCCTGTCCACAGGTGTAGTCAGGAAGCCACAAGCCAAGCAGAACAGAATCTGGGCAGAGGGGCCCCCTATTAGAACTGATGGCAAGTAACATAGGTGTCTACTTTTGTGACACAGGAGGTCCCCAAGTGGTAATCCATTCCCACTTTCCTGTGGGGTACAGGTTAGCTCCCCTGCTCCTACCCTCTCCCATAAATCTTTCTGGACTCATTTTGTGACCTTCCACTCCCCAACATATGCCCCTAAATGGTCCATGTTTTTAGAAGGTTTATCTTTCTATTGCTACCATTCTCAGGTAGGTAGAGCAGTGGATAGAGCATTGGCCTTTGAGTCAGGAGGATAGACATTCAAATACAGTCTCAGACTCTGGGTACTTACTGGTTGTGTCGCCATAGCTGAGCCACTTGAAATTGATTGTTTCTCATCCCAGTTTCTCATCTCCAGTTTTCCTGATTCATATATGGACCCTGGACCCAGATGGCTCTGGAGGAGAAAGTCATTGAGCACAGAATCCCCCTCACTAAAATCCAATTCATGTGTTTTTCATGGCATCACTTCCCTGATATCATGGTCTTCCTCAAGAAAGAAGGACAAACATCAGCAGCATCATCACCATTCCCAGACCAGGCAAGACTGAAGGGAAGAAGTTAGGACCAGGATCAATATAACCTTCTATCCCTTTCTCTTCCTAACAACACTGGATTGATTTGTATGCACTCCACAAATATTGATAAATTTTCTCTTTTTGCTCCTATATATGAGAACTGGTATTCTCTCTATTTAGTTTTATTAGGACTTAGTTATTACCTCTATTATAACATATAGAAATAATTCAATAAATTATATAAAAGTCATATGAATCTTTCATAGATAATAAGACAGAGGTAATATATAAATAGGTGAAAATATAAAGACTATATGACAACTATTTCACATGAATATAGTGAATCTCCTTCTATGATTGTGTATGTTTGTGACTCTGAAGACTTCCCCAAGTCCTAACTCTATGGGGAATCTGTCCACCTGCTTCTGGGGAGAGATAGCCCAGAGAAGTTTAGTCCATAAATCTTAGCTGTAGAAGAGGGAGAGGCCAAGAGGGAAGTCAGCCTGTCTGGCAGGCAAGAGAAACCTAAACTCCAGCTTGGGGTCTGCTCATTTCTAGTTGTGAGACCTTGGGTATGTCCCTACCCAACTCTGGACCTTAGTTACCCTTTTTCTTAATGAGGAGTTGGATCAGATGAGCTCTGATGCCTTTTTCACCCTCCATCCTACCCAGACCTTGAAGCCCATTGAAACTTCACCCTCACATCCATGTCACAGTGACTGTCAGACCTCAGAGCTGAGGACCTGGAAGTACAAGGTTCCAAAGGGACCAGTTGAGACCAGTTCCATACTAGGGGCAGGAGTCCAGCCTAGGGGTCTGGTGTTTATAGTTCCTGGACCCTTAGTCCTCATCCCTAGGAGCCTGAGCCCAGGTGGTTTTAGATTGGCCCACTGGCACCTCTTCCCTCTCAGACATCCCTTCCCAGCCCTAGGGGTGCTCAAGAGCTTCCAGTCAATGGCGGGGAGGCTGAGTCTGGTAATGTAGACATCCTGCCCTGAATTGCCCAAATCCACTGAGTGCCAATGGTTGGCAACATCAGTGCCCAACTTTCAGAGGCCCCTATCTCCCAACCTGAATACTGCCCCTCCCCCACTGGGCAGACACCCCACTCACTTGTTACCCTGTTGTCAGCATGCCTACTACACAGCCCCTCCCCTTCATTTCCTCCCATGTCCCCTTTCTCCCACTCAATTTCCATTCTCCCCAAAACCTCTACTTCAGTTTCCCTCTGGCACCACTGCTACAAGTGATTCCGATTCCCAACAAATTTTCTGGACGTGACATAACTGTAAGCTGGACAGAGAGGGAAAGGACCCCAGGGGCCCAAGATAATGTCCAGAGAACCCATGCTATCTGTCCAGACCTCCCTCTGTCCCCTCCTCCACCTCTAAATCATTGGCTTTGCATATTAATGTCCAGGAGTACTTAAATATTTACTTTCTATATTCTTTGTGTAAGGGAGGAATCCTCCATTCCTTCTCTATTCTTCTTTATAAATGATGGAGGACCATAATTTATATATACATTTATATATATATATATATATATGTATATATATATATGTATATATATATATAATATGACTATATAATATAATGACTTTAATCCAATATATGGGATTATATATGCATATTTATAGCCATGTACTAATTAATTCTTTCTATAGATGATGTATTCATTCTATTTCCTCATAAACATTAGGAATCATTGTCTCTATTCTTAAGTATATGAGTACTCCAAAATTCATTCTCCGCTAATTTAATTTAGTTCCCATATTTTGTCTTTTAATTTTTTGCATGCATGTGTGTGTGTTTTTGTGTTTGTATGTGTATGTGTGTGTTTACAGGCCTACATTCTTGCTATATTCACTGATGAGTTCACTCCTATTCTCTTTATATGACTGAAGCTATTCTCCTGCTTCTCTCCCTGTCAGAGAATATAGGAAGATTCCAGCCTATGTACACTTCCAGTATAACTCATAGAAATATAGATAGGAAATGAGAATACCTATAACATATAAGAAGTCACTTGTAGGACCTCCCTTTGACTTCTCACCAAGATGGCTAATTGATACAAAAAAAATATTTTATGAAGTGACTTTAGTGGGTATGGTGCCCAGAAGTATCCCATGGTAGGATATTTGAGGCTTTAACTGATAAAGAATTGAGTTTAATATCTATATATCAAAGAAATTAACTAGCAGCTCCAGATTAATTATATAAGTGGTTTAATAATCAGTGAGATACTCACATTGGGGCAGTCTCAGCAGGCAAGAGATGATAATCATGGATCCCCACAAAGAATACCCTAAAATTCCCATGGGGATTATAGAAAGCAGACAATGAAAGAAGGATCTGTCAGTGTATATTGTTTTATGTTTGTCTTTTCACAACTTAGGGGTAGCCTAGGTTACCAGACACCTGGGAGTCATATCAGTTCTGTTTTGACTGGAATCCCAAGTATCCAAGAGGATGGATTGGTCATGCTCTGGTCAGTATGCTATTTTTGTCTTATGTCCATCTTGGTTTATTTTATTCAATAAGTGGGAGGGACTCATTAATATTATTATTACCATTATCATTGTTATCATCATCATCATCATAATTATTGTTTTCAATGATAAAATCTTTTTGCTGGGCCCTGACATTATGAACTTGACTTCTAGAGACTTTCTGTAGAGAATCCATCACATAACTTTCATTACTTAGAGGGAAGCACACTGTTATGGTTTTTCGGGCTTAGTGACTCTACATCCCAGGCTTTCAACTAAGCAGGTTGCTCCAGTGAGTTTGTTAAAGTGTGGGTGTATATAAGAGCAAGATTGTGTGTGTGTGTGTGTGTGTGTGTGTGTGTCTGTGTCTGTGTCTGTGTGTGTGTGTGTCTATATCTGTGTGTTTGTGTGTCTGTGACTCTGTCTGTGTGTTCCTGTCTTTACATCCATTCCAGCCCCTGTGCCATCATTGCTAACATTGAGCAAGGTCTATAGCTCTCCTGGTGAAGCTAGTGTCCTATATTGTTGGGCTCATTGGATGTGATTTCTGCTTCTTGCCTCTTCAGGCTGTTTGTAGCAGGAAGACTTCGCAGGTATATGAGTTGATCTGTACAGCCTTTTACTCCAGTGGGCAGAAGTCCACTGATCTGACCAGGATGAGAGAGGAAAGGGCACATGAGCTCTGGTCAAGGACTTATTTGACTTTCTTTTTGACCATGATCTCACAGACCTCTTCCTTAGTCCACACAGATCCCTATTCACACCTGAAAACCACCCCCTTTGTTCTGTGGAGAATCTGTAACTTCCATCTCTTCTCAACACTGAAACCTATTTCTACCAGCCTGCTTTTGATCCTGCCATTAAATCCTCACCCCTCAAATCTAAATAAGCCCTGACAACCAAAGGAAGACAGCAGTGCAATAAACAGCAGTGGTCCAGTAAAGGATTGGGGAGTAAGGTCTGCATTCTAGGATATTTCATAAAAAGACCTTCATAAGAGGAGGATCAGCTTCCGCAGACAGTCTCTCTACATTAGCACCAATATGCTTTCAAAGCAACCTGGACTTAAACCATTTCAGTCTCTAAGGGATGGCAGTTCTTTTCCTATCATGTTCTTGGCTATACATTGGTAGTGACAATTTTCCCTCTACTGAAATAGGCCTTCTCTTGATGTTACATTCCCACTAAATCATTTCCTATATCATTTCAACACTTTGTAGCTAAACTCCTTGAAAAGCTTGTCTATTACAGAGAGCTCCACTTTTGCTCCTCTCACTGTCTTCTTTACTCCTTACAGTCTGTATTCAATATACACCATTCCACTGAAACATCTCTCCAATATTAATCGTAATCTCTTTTATTCCAAATCCACTGATCCTTTCTCCATCCTCATTTTCTTTGATTTCTGCAGCCTTTGACTCTTGCTTACTCTCACTTCTTTGATACTCTCTTCTCTCTCAATTTAAATCACCCATTTCTATTCATTGGTTTTCCTAATATTTTTGACTTCTCCTTTGCTGGGTCCTCCTCCAGACTACATTCTCGAAGTGTAGGGGTCCTTTAGGTTTCTTTCCAAGGCTTTCTTCCATTCTCCCCCTGTCCTGACTAAAAAGGGAAAGAGAGAATGGACAGAGAGAATGGAAGAAAAGGAAGGACAGAAGAAAGCAAGGGAGGTACCAAGGAATAAATGCATAAAGGAAGGAGAGAGAGAGAGAGAGAGAGAGAGAGAGAGAGAGAGAGAGAGAGAGAGATTAAGTCCTTTCATCAATCCAATTGGCAATCATTTATAAGGTGAACTAAAACAGGTTCAATTTCAAAATACATCATTCTCTCTTGTGCTTTTCTTAGTTTTCTATTTATTTCAATATTTACTTTAAATGAACTAAAAGATTTAACTAACCAGTCACTAGACCTGATGAAGATGTTTTAATAGCACTCCTGGTGAAGATGTTCTCCTCTTTTCCTTGCCTCATTTTGACAAATATTTGGACTTTGCTTCTGCCACTGGTCCCATCTTCTTTCTCTTCAGGCTGCTAATACCATGAAGGCAATCTTACTGATAACTGCCCATGAAGCTTATCTCTGCAGTCTGGGAAAGAAGACCTTTAAGTTCCTTGGTGGGAAGATTCCAATTGAGCTGGTCAAGATGGGAAGCGAAAACGTTCATTTGCTCTGCTCTGAAGTATATTCCTGCATCCTTTCCCACTCCTGTTCCCAGAGCCCTCTTCTGTAGTCTCTGCTTTGGCGATAATCTGCACCCTCCTCAGCTCTGAAAGTGTAAGTGCCATCCTTCCCACCTCCCCCAAGTATATCATGTCCCAGGCTTCTCTACAGGGCAACATTGGTATTGTTATCATTTGGCATGTACAAGAAACATCTTTTCCCCCAGTAGGCCAGGTTATCTATAAGGAGAAGATACAGCCTAGGCTAAGTCCTCCAAGCACCTGGACAATATTCATGTAGGGATCTGGGTAAAGCAGGTGGGTGCACCCTCTTACTTCACAAATGGAAGAAAACTATTCTGGGAAGGAAGGGAATTGTCTCAGGCTCACTGTGCACACTGTGCATCTTGGCCTGACCCAATGCTGGGGGTAAGTTGGACTGGGTTTGCTTTTTACTTAACCACAAAGTTCTAACTGAAGATTGCCATAACCACAAATCAATGGGAAGCTTGGCCAGCAGCTTCTGAGGAGAACTTTTCCAGGGACCTTGAACCCATGAAGCCTGGATGTCAAAGGAGGGAAAGACCAAGGTGGAACTGAGCCTGGAAGGCAAGAGAAACCCAGGCTCAAATTCTCTGTCTCCCTAACCTGACTGTAGGATCTTGGTCATAATCCTGTCCTCCAATGGATCTCAGTTATCCTCTTAAATGAGGAGGCTGGAGCCAATGAGCTCTGAGGTGTCCTTTAACCCTCTAGGCTAACCCATCCTATAAGCCCATTCACATGACACTCACATATTCATAAAAGCTTGACTTGGTAGGAAACTGGCCTCTAAAGCGCAGTTAAAAAAAATCCAGTTAATCTAAGCAAGTTCTGCCTTCCTTCTGACCAAAACACTGTAATAGCACCTGTCTTCCTTTCTCCTGAAGTAGGGGTGACCCCACCACCTCCAACCTTCTTGCAAGGCCTCTTCCTTCTCAGATCCTGGGGGTTGAATGACAGTGTCCCATAGGGAACACAAGGGGACCATTCCACTAACAGAGACAGAAGTCCTTTGGTCTAGGGCTTACCTGATCTCCCATTCAAAAGAGCCTGAGACTGAAGGGGGCTTTGGGCTGGTACTCTGCCATCTCTTGCCTCTCTGATATCAACTCACAGTCCTGGGAGTCCTCAGTGACTCATTAACCAAGTTGAGATAAGTCTGTACAAAGTGTACCCCTCTTCCCATGTCCCTTTCCAAGACCCAACTCTGGTTGAGCCAAGATGGATAGAGATATTAACAGATACCTTGAGGTGGCAGAACTCTTCCCCTTGCCAACACTCCCTCCATCCCACTCACTTGTGATCCTGGAGTCAGCATCCTTACCTCCACCCCATTTCCACCTCAGGTTCATATCCTCTCCTCCAATGCATCTACAAGTGGCTAGATTTCTAGGGGAATTCTTACCTGTGAACATTTGGGAGGGTGGCAGGGAATGAGAGGAATTCAGGTACTGAGGTGGATGCACAGAGATCCTGTTAAAACCATTGACTTTGTGTATTCTTATCTAGGAGGGCTCAAATATTTTCTCTATAAACTCATTGAAGGGAGAAATACTGCTTTATATTCCTTACATGGAATTTTCATTTGATTATAAAATTCAATATAGAGCAAAGAACTCCTATATTTCATTTATATACATATATGTATTTTTTCTTTATATGATCTATAGGTACTCACACACTATAGTCT
Source organism: Macrotis lagotis (assembly GCF_037893015.1). NCBI lineage: Eukaryota > Metazoa > Chordata > Mammalia > Peramelemorphia > Peramelidae > Macrotis > Macrotis lagotis. The sequence continues at coordinate 83,302,782 of NC_133666.1, forward strand.
CTGGCCTGTAAAGTATACATAATTCATAGTTGTGTAAATGAATATATGGTGTAAGCCAACTCATACCTATGAAGACAGAGAAAAGAGCATCTATATATAATAACTACATATACACGTATATGTTTGTGTACTCAATTTTTTTAATCTCACGAGCATGTACTCATTTATTCAGTCCATCAATCCATTTCCATGACTTGTACTCTCTTCTCTTAAATACTGATAACTATTCTATTCCTATGGATCTACTCTCTGTGGCTATTCATGTATAGTCTTTCTCTGTTCATGTAGAGGAGCATATATGAGCTCATATATAAGTTTCTGTTCTCTCTCTCTCTGCATTCTCTGATAAAAAAATTCTCTTATATCGTCTCTATACCTGTTCTACATCTTCACTCCAGTTTAGAAAATATAAGAAAACATTTGTGAATGTATGCAGGAAGTATGTCATTACTCATATATAGGAATTTAGACAGACAATAAGGGTGCCAGGAGGTAGACAAATATTAATTGGATGAATACTGGTAATGGAAGCACATAGCAATATGGAAAAATTATATAAGTGGTCATAAATTTCTAACATACAGAGATAATATATGAATAATTATATCTATGAGTCAAAAGTATATTGCATTTATACATATTGAATACAAATTGCTCATATACATATATGTATTTATATGGATGTGTGTATGTCGGTAAGGAAATTACTGGCAAACATATATATATATATATATATATATATATATTTGGAATAAGATATATGTTTGTATATATATTTACATCTGTATATGTACTTATATTTATATTCTCTAAAATATGAACAGACAAGAAGTATATAAAGGATTCATAGAGAGGAAGAGAAAGAGAACATTTCGATGCTCAGATATATGGATACAGTAAGAGAAGAGATCATTCTTCTTACACTTCCAAATACACAAGGAAGTTTGTAATCCTCATCTGAGAAGCATTCAGATCTCCCCACATCCTTTTCCATGGAATTGTCCTTAGAATTTGAGGTTCTCATCCCATCCCGTTTTTGTCTGTCCAACTGCTCCATTTTCTGATTCAGCTAGCATCTTCTCATGTGCCCTTTACTCTCCTCACCAAGAATACTTACCAATATTTATTAAGAATGCTTCCGAAAGGATTGTCCTGAAAGTGCATGAGTGTTATTGTATATCACCATAGGCATGTCTGTGGTTCTTTCTGGCCATCGCCTCCACATCTCCTCAACAGACATCCCACTCATTTGTTACTTTAGATTTGGCATCATTCCCTCTCACACTCCTTTTCCTCTCCCCTACCATTTCTTCTTCCCATTTTCCATGCTCTAAAAGACCTTTTCTGCCTCAGTTTCCCTCCCTCACTACTGCTACAAAATGAGTGGAGCTGCCAGTGGGACTGTGGTTATTTTGGGAACTGGGCAGGGGGAGGTAGAGGACTCCAGAGACTGGACTGATGCTCATCGACCTCCTGTACTCCGCCCAGATCTCCCTCTGTGCCCCTCTTCAGAACAACTAAGATTTGTGTTTTCTTATCTAGGAGGTCTCAAGATGTCAGATCAAAAAGAGAGAATACATGAATGATCACATCTATGAGATAAGACTCTCAAGGCCGTTTATGTATGCTGAATAAATGATTGATCATTTAGGGAAATTATAAGCAATGCTCATATATAAATTAATGAGGAATAAGATATGAAAAATATAATATTAACTATAAGGAATAGTATTCATATTTTTGGATACATGACGAGACCATGTCAATACTCAAATGTATGGATATAGTGAGAAAAGTGGTTCTCATACATACCAAAATACACATTAGAGATAGGAATCATCGGGTATGAGGACATATATGCAGATCTTCCCACATGTTTATCCATAAGATTTTCCTTAGGAGTTAGAGTTCTCTGCCTGTTCTGTGTTTCTTTGCCCAAATCTCCACTCCTCAAGTCAATCATCCATTATTGAAAGTTCTTTTGGAGCCCCCTTTTGTTACATCCCCATAATGACCATTGGGTGTCCATTAAATTTTTCATGAAACGATTGTCTTGTAGGTCAGACCTGTAGGTATGTATAAGTGTAGGAGACTGTGGGTTTCCACGAGTCATTGTATATCTGTCTGTGCTCAAACTTCCATTCCATTTTCAGATGCATCACTGGGTCACCATTGTATGGGAGGCTGTCTTTATCTGTGGATCTGTGTGAGCTTGTCCTAACTTCCATCCTACCCCTTGTTTGATAATAGCAGAATTAATTCTGAATTCATGCCTGGCCATGTGCTTCTCACTTTCCCAGTCAACTAGTCATCCCATAAAACAGACACTGTAAAAAGACAAAAAAACACATTTGACTTTGTTTTCTATGACTCTTGAGTTTATACTTCTCTAATGTATATAGTGAGTAATCTTGGGTCTTTCTGTGGTGTTCAGCGTATTTTCCAGGCCATCAAGACTAAGACATCTGAGAAGGTCTTTTCACATATTTGGATTTGTCTCCCTACTTGGGATGGAGCTTCCTGGAATGAAGGGATTTGATTAATGTTTATTGAAGCTTATTCATTCTAGACAACAATTTAGTGTTAAGTCTAAAAACTGGTGTAAAATGGGAATGGACACATAGGTTGAGATGACATTGCTGATTATATCCTGCAAAGAGACCAACATCAGGTCCTCCACCATATGTCCCAAAAGTCATAGTGCCCCTTTATGTCCCTGAAGCTCTAAGAGTTTAGAGTTTGGAATCTAGATGAAAATGTTCCCATCAATAATCAGACATGAAGAATGAATAGTTATGAGGGAGGGAAAAGGCAGTATGTGTATGTATATATATATATATATATATATATATATATATATATATATATGTACACACACACACACACACACACACACACACACATTGAGTTTCAGGTATAACTTGCCACAAAATAGGTACATTATGAATGTTGATCAATGACTGGGACAAGTCAGGCCCTGGACTAAGGGCTCATATACTCCACACAGTGGACTTGTGGGGCTGTTCTAATGCCCATTTTGTAGATGAGGAAACCAAGGCTGACAGAACATCAATGACCTGTCTAGGATCTCACTTGGTTTGCACCCTGGACTTTCTGGCTTCAGGCTCAATGCTTGCCCCCTGTGCTTCCTAGCTGCCAAATAACACCAGATTGTTAGAGAATGTGACTGGGACACAAGAAATGACAAATATGAAGATTTCAGACAAATTTGGGCAGACAGAATGAATTCATAATAAAAATAAGGAAGACCAGGGAGACACTCTGCAGCCAGACTGCAAAAACCTAAATGGAAAAGAACAATGCCATATGAGAAGAGTATATGACAGATGTAGGTACATATCTGTGTGTGTGTGTGTTTGTGTGACTGTATGTGTGAGGGAAAGAAAGGCAAACAGACAAATATTTCTGTCCTTTCCTCAAGTCACATCCTCTTTTCAATCATTTCTAATAAAATGGAACAAGTCAGATTGAAATGGTTTCTAGCCTGGACCATGTTCTTTTGTACTGTAAATTAATTTATATTATCTTCAGTATTTCCTTAAATAGATCAGGACCTGCTAATGAAGTGTTCATGGTTCTCTTAATGAAGCTGTTCTCCCATATTTCTGGTCTCATTTCAACAACAATTGGAATTGGCTTATTGGACAATGATGTCAGCAATCACCTAGGTGAAGCATGAAGCTGCCACCCCCACCCCCACTTGAATCCCCTGACATCTCATTCTTCTCCCACCAATCAGCATCCCTCTGCCAGGCTCCATCTCCTACTCATTTGCTGCTCCCTCCAAAGACCTCTGGCACATTTCCCCTCCCCCCCTCTCCTGTTCAGTTTTCCCTTCCTTCCACAGCCTTCTCAGACTCATTTTTTCCTCCCCTACACTCAACCTCATCATTTTCTATTCTTTGTCTTCCCCTCCTCAACTGCTACAAGTGGCTTGAGTCCAGTGGGTTTTCCTGATTGACTCCCAAGGGAACTAGGTGTGGAGGGAGAGGATTCCAGGGACCAGGACTGATGCCCAGATAGACCCTCTGCTATTTGTGCAGAAGACCTTCTGCCCCTCCCACCCCCTTCAGAATCACTGGGCTTTGTAGAATCTTTGCCAGAAGTCTCAAATATTTTCTCCATAAATTTATATTCATTAAAGGAGGAATCTTTCATACTCTCTATTTCAGTGCGTATTGATTAAATCACTCTCTTTTTAATCCTGTACAAGGAACCCATATATATATATATATGTATGTATATATATATATATATGTATATATATATACATACTTATATAAATACATATATTATTCTGTATTGCTATGTGGAGCAAAAGCATATTTCCTTTACGTATAATTTCTAGATTGATCTTGGAATACTCATTTGCCTAACGACAGTGTCCACTACAAAGGGCACATAGGTCATATTTGTGCAAATCAATATGTTGAGAGTATGTGACAAATCGTATATAATTACATAGAGAAAAAACAGAAATTCGTACATATAGACTCAGATTCTGTCTCTTCTTTACTCTATACATTTACTGATAACCAGGAATGGTAATTTCTATCTGCTCCAAAGCATTAGCAAATATTCCCTCTATCCCTAGGCATATGTGTATCCATGAAGTTACTTTCTATTCAACAATATGCTCACTTATCTCTTCTCTTTTCGTGTGACTGCTCCTATTCTGTCACTATATTCATGTCTAAGAACATTCTCAAGTCCTCCCTTTCTACCTGAATGTATTCTAAAGCTTCTCTCCTGGTGAGAAAATGTATGCAAACTCCTACCAACGTATGTTAATATGCATTTAGAGGGAAAGAATACAATAAGGGAATCCATGAGTAAAATAACATAAACTGAATGAGTTGTCCTAAATGAAGCACACATAGATGAATATTTCTACTATTTAACTGTTCATTTATGGGATCATAAAGAGTGACCATGAGAATAATCATACATGTCAAAAGAAATCATAAAGTATATTTTTATACACTACATATATGATTGCTGCTATATACCATAAGGTGAAAATGGTCAAATCTATGTATGTTGGGTACTGTATGAAAAGGATATTTAAAGAGAAATTTGAACAACAAAGAAGTATGACAAAGTATTCAAAAATATGAGATCAGAGAGAACCTATCAATACTTAGATTTATGGCTATAGTGAGAGAAAAGCTTAACAATCATGCATGTGAAAATACACAAGGAAGATAGGAATGATCGTCTATGAGAAGAGAGGTTCATATTGTTCAATATCCTTTTCCATGAGATTTTCCTTAGGAATCAAGCTTCTCAGACTGCTTTGCTTTGTTTGTCCATCATCTCTACTTCCCAGGTCAATCATACATTTCTGGAGGCATTCTGGGCCTATTGAAGAAGTGTTATAAATCTATATTTCTGGGCTCATTGGATTTAGCCCCTGCTTCTGGCTTCTTCTGGTTGTAGTAGGGAGACAAATTCATAGCTAGGTGTCCTTGAGGCTCACCTATACATCTCTTTCTCTGCTTGGCAGCAGCCCACTCACCAGCCTGGGGTAAGAATGGAATGGTCACATGAGCTCTGGTCAAGATGCTATGTAGGTTCCTTTCAAAACATGATCCCAGAGACTCCTCCTGCAACCCAGGCAGGTTCCTTTACCCAGCTGAAACCACCTCATCTGATCTGTGGATGATCTTCACCTATGTTCTCATCACTGAAACAAATTTCTACCTGTCCTCTTTTGATCCCTCTACTCCATCCTCACCCCTCAACATTAGGAAGTCCTTGACAAGTAATGGAATACAATAATACAATAAATTAAATTGATCCAGAAAAAGGGGAAGGGTAAATAAGGCCTCTATTCTCGCTTCTTTCATAAGAAACATCCCTTGAAATGAGTTGGAAATTGGAGGAGAATTCCGAGGTCTGAAGAGGTTCAGGCACCTCAGACCTCCTCTCTATATTAAAACCAGTAAGATGTCAATCCAGAATGGACTTGGAGACTTTCAGTCTCTAAGAGATGGCAGTACATTTCCCATCATGGTCTTGGCTCTACACTGGTAGTGACAAATTCTTCTCTATATGGGTAAAGACCCTCGCTTAATTCTTCCACACCCACTAAATTATGTCCTGTGTCACTTCTGCTCTTAGAAGCTAAACTCCTTGAAAAGTGCCCTGCACTTTCTCTCCAATCACTGTCTTCTTTACTCGTTACAATCTGAAACACATCATTCCTCTGAAAAAACTCTCTCCAGTATAAATCACAATCTCATCATTGTCTAAGCCACTAGCCTTTTCTCCAACCTCATTCCCTTTAAACTCCCTAGTCTTTAGATTCTGTTGCATAATCTTGCCTCTTTATTGCACTTTTCTCACTGGATTTTTATGTCACCTGTTTATAACATACTTTTTGACTTCCCCTTCTCTGCCTCCTTTGCAGGATCCTCCTGCAGACTACATCCTCCACATGGAGGAGGTCGTTAGGTTCGTTTTCAAGTATTTATTCCCTTATACCCCAATATTTCTTCATGGATATCTCATTAGTTCCTATGGACTGAAAGATTATCTCTATGATTGTCATTTTCAACTCTACCTATCCTTCCCCTAAAGGGAAAGAGAGAATTAACAGCGAGAATAGGAGATAAGAAGCACAGAAGCAAGGAAGCAAGGAAGCAAGGAAGGAAAGAATAAAAATAGTGCAGAGAGAAAGAGACAGAGAGAGAAAGGAGAGTCCATTCCTCAATGCACATTCTCTTGTCAGTCATGAATAATATTGTGAACTTATTAATAATACGTATCACCTTAATAATAAGCTTGGATCTCAGGACACATCATTCTCTCTTGTACTTTCCTCAGACTTTCATTAACTTCAATATTTCCTTAACTCTATCAAGACATTAACTGTCCAGTCACTAGACCTGTTGAAGATGCTTTCTAGCACTCCTGGTGAACCTGTTCTCCTCTTTTACATACCTCATTCAGACAAATAACTGGACTTGGATTTTTCCACTGTTCTCATCTTCTTTCTCTTCAGACTATTTGCAGCAGGAAGGCAATTTGTGCTAATTGCTCATGAGGCTGATTTCTGCAAGCTGCAGGAAGCGTTCTCCAAGTCCCCTGGTGGATAAAGTCCCATGGAACTATCCAGGGAGGGAAAGGAAAAGACTCCTGGGATGCCCCCAAGTTTACTCCTGCTTCATGTCCCACTGTGGTTCCCAGAACCTCCTTCTGCAGTCTCTGTTCTGTCCATATTCTGCACCCTCCATCCCACCACTGAAAGCTCAACTGCTATCATGCCTTCCTCTCTGAAATAGTTCTTGGTCCAAGCCTCTCTTTTGAGCCAAGCTTTTGGTATTGTTATCCTATTTGGCATGGCCACGGCATATCTTTTCCCTCACTAGACCAGGATATCCTTAAGGATGGGAAACTGTGAACTGGCCTGGAATAAGATTTCTGCATACCAGCAAAATCTTTGTGTAGGGCTCTGAGTGAAGCAGGTGGGTCATCCTCTTACTTTGAAAATGCAAGAAAATTACCTAGAGAATAACTAATATTTATAAGAATGTTTTATGGGGACAGCTAGGTGGCGCAGTAGACAAAGCACCGGCCCTAGTGTCAGGAGTACCTGGGTTCAAATCGGGTCTCAGATACTTAATAATTACCTAGCTGTGTGGCCTTGGGCAAGCCACTTAACCCCATTTGCCTTGTTGAAAAACCCTAAAAAAAAGAATGTTTTATGAAATAATTGTTCTGGAGGAGTCTTGAGTGTGAGTGGACATAATCATAGCAGTGTCTGTGGTTCTGTGTGTGTACTGTATTTCTAGCTTCATTTTGACCAACTACTGGAGTTGGCTCTTGCTTGTGGTTTCTTCATGATGGTTCCAAGAATGGGATAATCTAGTGACAGAGGTCTATGAGGCTGATCTCTGCAAGCTGGGACAGAAGCCCTTTCCCCAGGTGGGAAGATTTGCATTGAGCTGCCCAGGCAGGTAAAGGAAGACACATGAAGTTTGTTCAAAAGTTTATTCCTGTCCTCTTTCCCACCCTGCTTCCCAGAGTTCCCTTCTGCAGCCCCAGTTCTGTTGATTGTATACACCTTCCTCCCCATTACTGAAATCCCAACTGTCCCCCAGCATACCTCTAGCCAGAACATCTTTACCCCTGCCTCCCCAAGGCTTTCTATTTCACCAAGGCATTGCCACCACTACTACAATGGGCATGTCTGCATCCAGGCACCTTGATGAGGCAAACTCCCCTAAACCCAGAAAAATGTTTCTTCTCTGAGAGAAGAAGCTGGGGGTCACTCTTCATTTCTCACACACACACAAAAAAAATATTCAGGGAAATCAAAGGGTTGGTCAGGCTTATATGTTAAGTGTGTATACCTCTGGCTAGCCCAAAGCTTGTATGGTTTGGGTCTTCCCATTAATCCCACAATCATAACTGAAGAACTCCTAGCTCTGTAGGGATCCATCTCTCTGGCTCCCAGGGAGTGCCTTTCCAAGGAGCTTGAATCCATGAAGCTTGGTTATCGCTAGAGGGTGAGGCCAAGAAGTCAGACAGGCTGGCCGGAAAGAGGGATCCAGTTTTAAGGCTTGGGTCTATCTCTTTGGAACTGTGGTCATATCCGTGCCCCCTCTTCACCTCAGTTAACATTTCTATGTTATAAGGAGGTTGGACGATCTGAAGCTAACCAAATCTACAAGCTTAATCAAATTTCATCTCCACATGCATTTCTCCACCAACCACGCCTTCTAACTTACAGAAAAACTTTGTCCCCTAATGCTTTTCTTTGGGATAGCACCCAGTCAAAAAGTTCCACTGATCTTCTTACTCTAGAGGTAGAACCAGGACTGGAAGTATCCCCACCCCACACAGGTGAGGTCACCATCAGTGCCCTTGGTGGTGGAAGGCAATAGTTCCTTAGTGACCAGTCAATGATCATTTCTTTCCCTTTGGGGAGTGTTGAGGGGTCTGCCATGTTATTTTCGTGGAAGCTTTTAACTTCTGTTCAAATCCCCGGAACCTCAGCTGTCCATTAAACCCATGTATCATCCCCAAGATGTCTCTTGCACAGTCCCCGTCCATAGGTGTAGTCAGGGAGCCACAAGCCAAGCAGAAGTGAATCTGAGCAAGGGAGACAACCTATTAGGAACTGATGGCAAGTAACAAAGGTGTCTTTGACATAGGAGGTCCCTAAGTGGCAACTCCTTCCCACTGTCTTCTCAGCTTACAGGTTAACATCCCTGCTCCTCCCCTCTCCCATCAAACTTCCTAGATCTTTATGGGGACCATGCATTCCCCAACAGACATCACAAATGGTTCATCTAACTGTTGCTATCATACCCAGCTTAGTGGAGATGTGGGTATGGCTATGACCTTGAAGTCAAGTGTATGGAGGTTCAATTCTGGTCTTAGATCCTTAACATATACAAGCTAAGTTGCCTTAGGCAAGTCATTTGGACCAGATTTTCTCTCATCCAGCATCACCTCTGGTTGTCCTGATTCATATCTGGATACTGGATCCCAGATGGCTCTTTGGGAAAATTGATTTAATACAGAAGCCTTTCAGTAAAATCCAATTCATGCGCTTGTCTTGTCATCAGTTCCTTTATATCATGGTCTTCCTCTAGAATAAAGGACAAACATCAGCATCATTATCCTTCCCAGGAGATCATATCTGGATCAATCTATCCCTCTCTCCTCCTAGCAACACTGGATTGATTTGTATGTTCTTATCCATGAATATTGATAAATTACCACTTTATATTCCTATAGATGAGTAGATAGTCTTGCCTGGCCCATAGTAGGTGCTTTATGAATGCTGATGACTGACTGGGATAAAGCCAGGCCCTGGACTAAGGACTCTACAAACAGGATCTCACATACTTCATACAACATACCTATGAGTCTGTTATAATCCCCCTATTCAGATAAGGAAACTGAGGCAGCAGAAGGTCAGTGCCTTTGCTAGGATCATACTGTGTTTGAACCCTGGGATTTCTGACTTCAGGCTTGGTGCTCTCTCTACCATGCTTCCTAGCTCCCAAATGGCACCAGATTACAATAGAATGTGACTGGCCCACAAGAAATGCCAAAAAAGATTTCAGAGTAATTTGGGGAGACTTATAGTAATGAATACAGAATAAAATAAGGAAAACCAGGGAGAGAGTCTGCAGCCAGACTGCAAAAAGCTACATGGAAAGGAACAATGCTCCATGACATGAATATAGGAAGAATATAGGTATGTCTGTATGTGTATTTGTATGTGTGTTTGTGTGTGTGTGTGAGAGACAGAGAGAGAGAGAGAGAGAGAGAGACAGAGACAGACAGACAGACAGACAGAGAGACAGAGACAGACAGAGACAGAGACAGAGAGACAGAGAGAAAGAGAGAATTGTGCCCTTTCCTCCAGTCACATCATCCTTTCAGTCATTATTATTAAATGGAGGTCAGACAGCAATGGCTTCTATCCTGGACACACATTGCTGTCTTCCACTGTTCTTCAATTTATTTTACCTCCAGTATTTACTGAAATAAATCAAATGATTAACTGTCCTTTCTTGGTGCCTGTTGATGAAGTGTTCAGAGCTCTCTTAATGAAATTGCTCTCCTATATTTCTGGTCTCATATAAACAATTGATATTGGCTTACTGGGTAGGTAATGATGTCACCAGTCACGTAGGTGAAGCAGGAAGATGCAAGATGCCCCCCTCCTCTGTATCCCTCTGGCATCTTATTCTTCTCCCACCAATCAGTATCCCTCTCCCAAGTTCCATCTCCCACTCATTTTCTGCTTCCCCCCAGATCTCTGACTCATTTCCCCCTCCCCCACACCCTCTCATGCTCATTTTTCCCTTCTTTCTCATATCTTCTAAGGCTCATTTTCTCCTCCTCTTCATTTTCTATTCTCCTGATGACCTTCTCTGCCTCATTTCTCCTCCACAGCTACAGGTGACTTGTACAGGAGGTGGACAAGGTTGGAGAGGACCCCAGGGTCAGAATTGACCCTGGGAATCTCTTGCTCTTTGTTCAGAAGACCATCTGACCCCTCTGACTCCCTTCAAAATCATTTGGCTTCTTATATTATTAGCCAAGAGGAATGAAATATTTATTTTCACTTAAGGAAGGAATTTTGCTATTTCTATTTCTTGATCTGAGTACAGAATTTATCTT